>NC_081388.1:18391729-18515249 GCF_030684315.1 Stegostoma tigrinum
GGAAGCTGTGTGTATTTGTCTCTACCTTGTTTTTCTTTCCGAAAGGCCAGCGCTTGGTCTTGCTTTTGCCAATGGTCCTATGGTCAGCCTTAGATTCCGATTTCAGAGAACCAATACTGTTTTCTGATGAAGTCCGATTAATCATCTGGCTGTAGTCCTCAAACTCTAGGTCCCCCGGTCTCTCAAATCCTGACTTATGTGCCTCAATCAGCACCTGTGAATCCTGATTAACGATGAGAGGAAAAGAAACCAGGTTTTATTTAAAAAAAATACCATGCACACAGCCAGGAACAACAAGATTATATGAGCAAGTGTTATATGAGCAAGTGATTCCTTGGCACCTTGAATGAAGGTGCACTTTGGGATTGTTTTCTACAAACTGACCGTCTGCGATGAAACCAGATTCAGTATTTGCTTCGGACTCGGAAACCCAAGGGAAGCACTCCCTGTTCTGCAGCAAATTGAGTTGATTTTTCAACAAGATTTGCACTTCTTGACCTAACAGGATGACCCCAAATTCTTCAGAACCAAGTAAGTATTTTTGAAATATACTTAGCATTTGAAATGCAGTAGCCAACTGTGCACAGCAAGGTCCCTCAATCAATCATTGATCATCATAGAATTTCTACAGTTCGAATAAAGGCCACTTGGTCCATCAAGTCGGTACAGACCCTCTGAAAAACATCCCACCCTGTCCCTGTCATGCCACATTTACCGCAGTTAACCCACTTAGCCTGCACGTCTAGCCTGAACACTATGGGGCAATGTAGCATGGCCAATCCACCTAACCTGCACATCTTCAGACTGTGGGAGGAAACCGGAGGAAACCCACGCAGACACGGGGAGAACGTGCAAACTCCACACAGACAGTCGCCTGAGGCTAAAACTGACCCTTGGTCCCTGGCTTGGTGAAATAGCCATGCTAACCACTGAGCCACATGCTGTCTAAATGACCTGATATTCTGTTTTAATGACGCTGGCTGGCCAGGCAGAATCCCCCTTCTGCTCTTTGAAACAGTTCCACGCCACCTTAGACAATTACCCGAGTGGGCAGACACAGCTTAACGTTAATATCACACCCAGAAGGAAGCAACCTCTGACAATACAGCATTCCCTCAATACCACACACAAAACAGGACGCTACGGGAGAATTCTGCCCTCAAATCTCTTAAGGGGGACATGGACCCTCAACCTTCCAACCAAGGGGTGTGAGTGTTGCTCACTGAGCCGCGGCTCAGACAGGGCCAGCAGCCAAACAATCAGAATGGTCGATGGTGTTCACATACCCCACTCTCGTTTACGGATTCCGCAGCTTTTGTCATCCCATCCAAACACTTCCCAATGATTGGCATGACCTGGCGCTCTGTGTCTGCAAACATCTTGTACGCTTCACACAGCTTCCGTATCCGGTTTTCATCCATCTCCTGAAGTTTCTGCGAAAGCACACGCAGCAACTTTATCAATAAAGAGGGGGTCTCAGGAAGAAACTGAAGGGCAAAGGGGAAATTGTAATGGATTCCCACCATTCGCAGGGCAACACCTATCGATACCGCATTGGTGAAACCAATGCTGTCCAAAGCTGATTGCCAAGGTTCTAACCTGTGTTATCAACTCCAGTTGGACATATTCCCATATTTCATCAAATCAGCTTCTTCCTTCAGCCAGCCCACACTCTCACTTCTGCAACTGACCACGCAACATTCTTGCATTGTAAGGTTGTAAAAGATTTCAGGAGTAGGTGGAACTGCAGACCAGGCCAGACCTTACTGAATAGTGGAGCAGGTTCATGGGGCTGAATGGCTTATGGAGCATGTGTTCCCATATGAAACATTTTCTAGGGAAGCAAATAGATTGGATTTATTGCATTACCTGTTGCTTAATTTTTGACTGTCAGTCATACAGCCTCGCTCCATGGGCCAATTACGTTATATAACTAATAAGCAAATTGATTTGCTTCAATTTTAAAAGAAAGGTACAATGTTTTATTGCCTCTTGTGATTTTTTATTGCCGTGTCCTCATGGTTTCGTTTATAATTTGAGAGAAATACCTGGGTAACCCCGAGTGTTGGAAATGTTCAATAGCAAAACAGAGTTTGCAGGAACAAGGAGGAGTTTAATATCTAATCTGGGGTGATAATCACACACCTACAAATAAAACACTCAAAACATACTTAACTCACTAAAGTTCGTCCCTCCATGAGGCTAAATCACACAAAGCCGGCTGTATTCCAAATGTCCTGAACAACTTTTGCTTAACCGCATCAAACTTTCTCCCAAATGTCGCTAACGCAAATTCTTCTTGCAAAACTACTTACAGCTAATTTTACCTCACCTACTTTTGATGGTCCCAAGTGCCAAATTCCTCTGACTTACATTGAAAACATGTGGCATCTCGACAAAATAAAATTGATTCTGGTCCTTATTGTATTTCTGGAGTTGAGAGGCGTACTCATTCTTACTTTCTTCCACCATGTGATTTCGCAGATTTGCCTGCTGTTTTGCCTGAGGTACAAACAAATAAACACAATTTATACTTCAGCAGTGAAAGGCGCATTGCATCAATCCATTTATGTTCAAAATTCAAAAAGTGGGAAGAAATGTGGACTAAACCTCCCTGCCAACTGTAATTTTGCCATCTCTCCTTCATTATTGAATGCAGGATCAAAATCTACTGGTAGGAATTCCATATCAAAAAAATAAAAAGTGCACATCAAAAAATTGGATTCGTTTTCACACTTCCTGCTATTCCACTTTGGTTGGGCCCCAGGCAGGAAACGGTTACAGGAGTATTTATTGTTGAAAAACATAATTTTTATTTGAACGTATTAAATGCCAACTACGTACAACACAAGACCAACATAGAACCAGACAGTCATCTCTAAGGAATCATGTTGTAGGGCCGATCAGGGATAGCATAGGGAACTTGTGTGTGGAGTCTGAGGAGGTAGGGGAAGCCCTAAATGATTTTTTTGCTTCTGTCTTTACGAAAGAAACGAACTTTGTAGTGAATGAAACTTTTGAAGAGCAAGTGTGCATGCTGGAATGGATAGAGATAGAGGAAGCTGATGTGCTGAAAATTTCGTCAAACATTAAGATTGACAAGTCGCCAGGCCCGGACCAGATTTGTCCTCGGCTGCTTTGGGTTCGGAGGAGGTTTACCAGGATGCTGCCTGGACTGGAGGGCTTGTCTTATGAAGAGAGGTTGACTGAGCTCGGACTTTTTTCATTGGAGAAAAGGAGGAGGAGAGGGGACCTAATTGAGGTATACAAGATAATGAGATGCATAGATAGAGTTGATAGCCAGAGACTATTTCCCAGGGCAGAAATGGCTAACATGAGGGGTCATAGTTTTAAGCTGGTTGGAGGAAAGTATAGAGGGGATGTCAGAGGCAGGTTCTTTACACAGAGAGTTGTGAGAGCATGGAATGCGTTGCCAGCAGCAGTTGTGGAAGCAAGGTCATTGGGGACATTTAAGAGACTGCTGGACATGCATATCGAACATTGAACAGTACAGCACAGAACAGGCCCTTCAGCCCACGATGTTGTGCCGACCATTGATCCTCATGTATGCACCCTCAAATTTGTGACCATATGCATGTCCAGCAGTCTCTTAAATGACCCCAATGACCTTGTTTCCACAACTGCTGCTGGCAACGCATTCCATGCTCTCACAACTCTCTGTGTAAAGAACCCGCCTCTGACATCCCCTCTATACTTTCCTCCAACCAGTTTAAAACTATGACCCCTCGTGTTAGCCATTTCTGCCCTGGGAAATAGTCTCTGGCTATCAACTCTAACTATACCTCTCATTATCTTGTATACCTCAATTAGGTCCCCTCTCCTCCTCCTTTTCTCCAATGAAAAGAGTCCGAGCTCAGTCAACCTCTCTTCATAAGATAAGCCCTCCAGTCCAGGCAGCATCCTGGTAAACCTCCTCTGAACCCTCTCCAAAGCATCCACATCTTTCCTATAATAGGGCGACCAGAACTGGACGCAGTATTCCAAGTGCGGTCTAACCAAAGTTTTAGAGCTGCAACAAGATCTCATGACTCTTAAACTCAATCCCCCTGCTAATGAAAGCCAAAACACCATATGCTTTCTTAACAACCCTGTCCACTTGGGTGGCCATTTTAAGGGATCTGTGTATCTGCACACCAAGATCCCTCTCTTCTTCCACACTGCCAAGAATCCAATCCTTAATCCTGTACTCAGCTTTCAAATTCGACCTTCCAAAATGCATCACCTCGCATTTATCCAGGTTGAACTCCATCTGGCACCTCTCAGCCCATCTCTGCATCCTGTCAATGTCCCGCTGCAGCCTACAACAGCCCTCTACACTGTCAAAGACACCTCCAACCTTTGTGTCGTCTGCAAACTTGCTGACCCATCCTTCAATCCCCTCATCCAAGTCATTAATAAAAATTACAAACATTAGAGGCCCAATGGTCACAGAAATTTGAGGGTGCATACATGAGGATCAATGGTCGGCACAACATCGTGGGCTGAAGGGCCTGCTCTGTGCTGTACTGTTCTATGTTCTATGTTGTCTCCTGATCACGTAGATTATCCCGTTTACATACCCCCATTAACTCTTTAAACTACAGACACACAATGTTTTGTACGGAATTAGAAAACAGAGATCAGACAGCACACTATAGATGCTGGAAAGCTAAACTAGGACCAAAAAAATGTGTAGGTCAGCAGATCAGGCAGCATTTGCAGAAAGTAGTAAAAAAGTTAATGTTTCAGCTCAACGACCTTTCACCAGAACTTGGAAAAAAATTAGAGATGTAGTAAGTTTTGAGTAAGGGACAAGGACAGAAGGAAAGCCTGTCATAGGGTGGAAGACAGGAAAGAATCAGTGTTAGATTATTTAGCCTTCCAGGGCCAAACAGAACAGGGATGAGGCAAGAAAAGAAACAAAAATTTGTGCCTGGAACAAGTGTGCTGTTGACTGAAAATGAAAATAGGACAGAAACCAAAACATAGAAAAGTATAGCACAGTACAGGCCTTTTGGGCCGACCTATTATCCTACTCTAAGGTCAAACCACCCTGCGTACCCTACATTTTACTGTCATCCGTGTGCCTATCCAAGAGTCGCTTAAATGTCCCTAGTCACTGCCAGCAGTGCATTCCACACGCCCACCACTCTCTGTGTCAAGAACCCACCTCTGACATTTCCCCTATACCTTCCTCTAATCACTTTAAAATTAAAACATGCAAAGGAAACAAAGTAGAGAGGCAGGGTTTACGGTCTGAAATGGCTGAGCTCTATGTTGAGTGCAGGAGGCTTTGGAGTACCTAAATGAAAGGTCATGCGCTGTTGGAACCTGTGCACTTTGCAGTGGTTCCAGCACTTCCATATTCAGAGAGGCCACAATTGTATGATGCTGTTTCACTGGTGTGAGTTCATCTAAACCAGTGCAGCATTCCCAAAACAAGCCTTTGTTCCTGCACTGCCTCAATTCAATGAGGGATTAGGGAAACCTTAACATGCTGTGGAACTCCTGGCCACCAGACAGTGGGAGGTTTAAGAGGAAAATGAACGCGGAGGGCTGGACTGAACGCCAAGTCTACCTTTTCCACATCAGCTTTGGTGGCATTGATGTCATTGTCGACTCTTTCAGCATTCTGCATTGCCTTCTCTGCTTCCTTGCAGTCTCGTTCAAACCTTTTCTTTGCCTGTGGGGACATAGAACATCAAATTTGAATGGACTGCAACAACAGCAAATCAATAATCTGCTCATTGGCACAGATTTTGGGTTCCACCCAGGGCCGCTCAAGTCTTAGCTTCATCACAGCCTTGCTCCAAACATGGATGACCCCCAGAGGTGAGGTGAGAGGGACTGCTCTTGACACCAATGCAGCATTTGTCTGACTGTGGTATCAAGGAACCGTGACAAAACCCAAGTTCATGCGAATGAGCAGGAAACTCTTTGCTGGTTAGAGTGATACCTAGCACAAAGGGAGGTGGTTGTGTGGTTGCTAGAGGTCAATGAATAAAACAAAAATCAAAATCATGGTGAGCAAATGCATCTTGTTGCTAATGGAAATCATTTTTTTTAAGTTCATTCAGTTAACTTACATAATCCAGCTGTTTAAAACTAGCTTCCAGGTTCTGTTGAGCTTTTCTTCCTTCCAGAAGATGCTGAAAAAGCAAGGACTCCATTACCAAAAAGATACTGCCACATCCAACCATTAGAAACAGGAGAAGGGGAAGGGCCTTCAAATTGTTGAGGCTGCTTTGCCATTCAATTGGATCATGGCTGATCTGATCATGATTTGAGTTTCACTTTCTTGCCTGCTCCTTAATCTGGACCAAAGATTTGTCTAAAGTCTGGCTGTGACTATATTCCATTATCCTGCCTCCAATATGCACTGAGTGAGAGATTTCCAAAGATTAACAACCCTCAGGAGATAAAATTTCTCCTCACTTCCATCTTAAAATGAAAGGTCCTTTATTTGAAAACTGCAAAGCCTATTTCTAGGTTCTCCCATAAGGAGAAACCCACACTTAGCATTGACACAATCAAGTCGCCTTAAAACCTTGTGTATTTCACATTTTTCTAGATACTAATGATTGTATGTCTACGCTGCTCATGCTTTCCTCATTAAACATCCATTTCATCCCAGGGATCAACACTTTGAACCTTCTTGGAAAAGTCTAAAGTACAACCATCTTGCTCCTTTCTCCATGGTGTGCGGTCTCACACATGCTCTGTGCAGTTCCCTCAACAATAAAAGCCAACATCCCATTGGTCCACCTAAGTATTTGCTGTACTACGGTCTAATATTTTGTGATTCATTTACCAGGACAGCCAGATCTCTCTACCCTACAGCATTCTATAGTCTCTCTCTATTTGAATAATATTCCGTTCTTCTAACCATTTTGCCAAAGTCACATTTCTGCACATTACACTCTTTCTGCCAGATTTTACCCATCACACATTCTACCTTTCTTATTTCTCGACTCTATGTGCTGCTCACAACTTGTTTACCTACATATTTCGATATTGCCAGCAAACATACAATACAGTTCATCCCTTCATCCAAATAATTAACACAGCATTGGGCCCTGTGACAGTCCAGTAGTTACAGTTTAAACTGAAAATGATAGCTATCCAGAAATTGTTTCGTGTTGTTTAGCCAACTCTCTCTTCATGCTAATGTACTACCTTTAACACAGAGAGCTTTTTAATCTCGTGCAGAAACATTTTATGTGACACCAGATCAAATGCATATTGGAAATCCAAAAGCTTGACATCTCCCAACTCTCGTTTATCCAACTGGTTTGTTACATCCTCAGCTAATAATAAATTTATTAAAGACTTCCCTCAGAGAAAGAAATCAATGACGCTCAAATGTGGTGGATACCTGGACACTGAATAAATTCGAGGAGACAGACAGCTTGTTAATTAGTAAATGGGTTGAAGGATTATCGAGAGGAGGCACGGAAGTGGAGTTCAGATCAGCCATGATCATATTAAATAGCGAGGCACATTTCAGGGGCTGAATTGCCTACTCCTAGTTCCTATTTTCCTATCCCTTTCCTTTTTTTTGATTACGGGCAATATATTTATGGTTTTTTATCTACAGGGACCTTTCCAGAATCTGGTGAATTTTGAAGGATTACAGCCAGTGCATCCACCGTTTCTACAGCAGCTTTGTTCAATATTCTGGATTCACACAGTCAGGACTTTGCAACTTCTGGTCACATTCATCTTCACATATTGTTTTTCTAAAATTATGGACCCAGGTACCTCAATCTGAATATGAAATCCTCTTATGTTTTGACTACTCTTCCTTAAAGGTTCTTTCACTATGACAGCATGAATGAATCCTTAAACATATTACGAAAAAGACTTTCTGAATAAATTATGAAAACTACCACAGAGGAAATCAATTTGGAAACACAAGGAGTGGGAATGGATGAACAGAGTAGCATTGTGCCATACCATCTTGCGTTCCTGCTTATTTTCGTGCAGATATTTCAACAATTGGGCAAAGATGTTCTGAATCAGGTTCTCTGCGATAATTTCCCTCTGTCCAGCATAGTCATTCAATTCATTGAGAATATTGATGAACGCCTGATACTGGGAGAACCTGCAGGCAAGGAGCAATATTTAAGACAAATTCAATTGAAATGTGTCCCTTTGGATAATTTTCCCACCTTCTCCCAGTACAGACCCCTGCGTAGGTCCTACCTCAAAACATCTCTCCAATATCTCACCCCAGTAGGCACAAGTAGTCACATTAGGAGGCAACACAGCCTGACTGGACCCGATGCAACAACAGAAGCTGGGATACGATCGGGGAAGGAAATCTTTAACCAATGCCTTACATCAGGACACTGCACCCGGATTGCATTTTCCTGCCAACACTCAAGAGAACCAAGTGCAGAGTCTTTCTAGATTATATGGATCAATATGACTCCATTCACTGCCTTTTACTCATTGGTCATAGTTTTTGAAGATTTCTGCAGCTACTCTCCAACAACAAGGAATGGAAGATAAATAGAGTCTTGTTCATCGCGGGGGCTGTTTAACCACAATACTTTCTGTAATTATCCCCAGCTGGCACTGCACAAGTGGTAGGCTCAGCCTTCCTGCCTTAGGTCACCCAATCAGGACTGCATCTCAGTGAGGTGGTGCAGGGCTCTGAACGGGAAAAGGGTCAAAGGATCTCTAATACAGCCTTCCTAGGCCTTCGGCTCTTTGACCAAATTCTTTTCCCTTTATTTCAGGTGTATTTGCTCTAAGGAAGAAGAGGTTACAACCTCGCAAGAACCAACCAAGGCACTGGCCCCACGTTGGTTCCAATTCCATCTGGCCACTAAGGTCGTTGCCAGGGCTTCCTTGTCAGAGCGTGGAGGATGCTCACTTGGATTTTTCATCTGCTAAATGCAAGCACTCTGTTGGAATGAATAAGTATAACACCACACCAACTGCAGACCCACTTCATCGTTCCAGTAAGCTGGAGAAATGGCATGCAAGGCAACCATGGTGCCTCTCATGAGGAAACTGGCAAACCATTCACCAGAACACACCTCCATCCATCTCCTTCGATTCCTGCAGTCATCAAGAACACATTCGCTTGCTGTTTGCCAGGAATGGAGTGTCTTGGTTGTGATGTGTCATTGGAGCATTCCCGAAGTTTGAGGAATGCCCTTCCCAGCCACAGCCCAAGGGGAATTGGGAATCTGAGATTCAGAATTCAAAGGCCACCAATTAAAGTTTGTGTTTATCATTGGGATGGACTCTAATTTTACCTAGCACTTCAATGGTTAAGTGTTCGACAGATTTCCTCTCCCTGGCCACATCTTGCAACTTGAGGAAGACATGAAACCACTTGCTGATATTCACTCTCTGTAGAACAGACAACTCATTGACAACTGACCACTGAAAGCTAGCTAGTTTTGAAAGCTAGCAAAACACAACTTCATTATCACAGAGTGAAGAAAGGATCTGGCTCCAGTCCCAGAAATGATATTACAGTTTTTGTAGTCACCTGGTGATTCCTGAAGGACCAACTAATGGTACATAGCAGCTCCCCCAGCATCCCAACAGCGAATACACGTAAGCACGCAGACACACATACCCATCAGTATGAACGGCCAAGGACAGAAATCACATGCTCCTGACCTGACCCGAATACAATGCTAATCCCTGAGGCCCTTTCATTGGGTCCTGATGTACCCCCTGTGCAGCTCCCCTGTTCTGAGCACTGCCTGTTAACATACATTCATGATGCGCGCGCACACACACACACACACACACACAGACACACACACACACTCATACACAGAGGTGCACACACACATTCTCTCCCTTACACACAGAGACATGCGCGCGCACACACACACACACACAAACACACACACACAAACACACTCACAGAGGAGCGCGTGCACACGCACACACAGAGGCACCTACATGCGCGCACACGCACTCACACACAGACGTGCACGCTCTCTCTCGCGCGCAGCGACGTGCACGCACACGCTGTCGCGCATGCACGCTGTCTCTCACACACAGATGCGCGCGCACACAGTCTCTCACAGAGACATGCACGCACACACTCTCTCACACAGACGCGCGCACGCACACACTCTCTCACACAGAGACGCACGCACACACACACTCACACAGAGATGCACGCACGCGCGCGCGCGCACACACACATACACACACTCACGCGCACACACATGCAGAGATGCACACACAGTGGTAGCTCAGCCCTGGAAGACTTGGCGGGGACTTATGAGCGCTGTGTTCACCTACACCCGAGTGGAACCTGCCTGATCGTGTGACCCACATCTTAAAGGATCTGACTTTCTTCTCTCCCTCTCCCCAACTCCATCTCCTCCAGTCAAGGAAGTCTAATTCCAAATTGCTCCTGGCATCATCCAGTGCAACATGAGGTCTTCAACAGCCCAGTGCGACATGAACTGTGCCCCACTTCCAGATGTAACCAGATATCTCCGTTCACTTCACCAAAGTGATAGCAGCTTACTTCATTTCTTGGTCTTCCTTCGTAACTCGCTTGGGGCTGTATTTCTTCACCAGTGTCCTGGGGAAAGGAAGCATAATTATCACTTGAAGCAAACCGCTCTCCTCACCATTGGTCTATGATGATACAAAGCCCTGGTTAGACCACAGCTGGAGTTGCTCTGGGCGCTATACACGTCAGATTTACAGACAGTGTGGCACAGAATTCACCAGAACGATACCTGAACCCACAATTAAATTACAAGGGGAGATTTACAGAAACGACGATTGTATTCCCATAAAGTTGGAAGATTAATGGTAGATTTGAACGACCTTTCCATTACATTCAGTAGCAATCAATAGGGTATATAGGAGAAATTACTTCTACTGGTTAATAGGTCTTGGACTGAGGGTACTAGTCTAAAAATTTAACAGTCAGATCTTCCAAGGGTGAAATGTAGGTCTGCTCACAAAGGGTAGTAGAAATTTGGAACTCTTCTACAAACATCATTCCAAGTTAGGGATCATCAATTTTAAATCTGGGATAGACAGAGCCATTTTCACCAGAAGTATTGAAGATTTGGGATAGAGAGAGTTCGGTCACGGATTAGCTGTGATCTCAGGAAATGGCTTGAGGCTAAAATGGTTTCTTCCTGTTCCAGTTCCAATGAGATAACCTGAACATCATCTTCTGAACATTATGATGAGTAGTGACAGATGACTTGGCCTGCCCAACGAAATATGCGTGATGGGGAAGACAATCCAATTATTTTCTTTTATTTAACAGGATGTGAGCGTCACTAGCGAGGTAGCATTTATTGCCCCATCCCTAATTGCCCCAGAGGGCAGTTATGAGTCAACCACATTGCTGTCGGTCTGGAGTCACATGTAGGCCAGACCAAGTAAGGATGGCAGTTTCCTTCCGTAAAGGGCATTAGTGAACCAGATGAGTTTTTCCAACAATTGACATTAGATTCATGGTAATCATTGGATTCTTAATTCGCAGGTTATTATTGAATTCAAACTCCACCATCTGCCATGATGGGATTTGAACCTGGGTCCCCAGAACATGATCTGGGTCTCTGGCTTAACGGTCCAGCAATAATACCACTAGGCCTTTGCCTCCCCCTATTAAAGAGCGAACTTCATCAACAGATAATGTTATGCAAAATGTGACGACATTTGCTGTCCTCTGCACTGTAGAATACTGTCTTTGGTCCTTCGAGCTTGCGTCTCGTGTTTTATGCAAACCGTGACCCTTCCCTTCTTTTTGCAGCTCATTTTGGAAAGGAAGCATCTTCAGACCATACCTCCCTTAATCTGCCCCACAATCTCCACACCAACACTCCAGTTTTCTGTAAACACCCCATTATTAAAACAAAATGTATCACTGCAAACAAAACAAAATCAATTTACAGAATTAAAATTCTACTGAGTTCATAAACACTGGCATGGAGAAAAAGAAAGGGGGTAGTTGTCATAGTTTGGGGGTCAGTATTTCTACACCATACAAGGTTCATTGTTTGATTTCTTCATCTAAGTAAAACTCTAAAAGGTTCAGTCTTGCAGATTCTTGGGATGGGACGCTGCCTCAATAATAGCTCATATGGAATGAGAGTTTGGAGTTACATCGTGATGCGATATAGGATCTGGGCGGCACGGTGGCTCGGTGGTTAGCACTGCTGCCTCTCAATGCCAGGGACTCGGGTTTGATTCCACCCTCAGACGACGGTCTGTATAGAATTTGCACATTCTCTGCGTGGGTTTCCTCCAGATGCTCCAGTTTCCTCTCTCAGTCCAAAGACGTGTAGGGGAAAATAATGCAGGATTACAGAGACATTGGAGGGAGGGGAGTGTAGGTGCTACACTGTTCAGAGGATCGGTGAACTCAACAGGCCAAATGGTCTGCTTCCACGCTGTAGGGATTCTGTGATCACGATTTAAAAGTCCCGTTTGGGAGTGAATGAAGGAGGAGGTAGAACGTCTCCATTAAGTCAAACTGCATTCTACATCCTCTGCATTAACCCCAGGAAGAAACTCTAAGGGACTCTTTAAAAAAAAGATTTCCTCCCTTTTTGTCCCAGTCAGTGCTCACTCCGAGTGGAATGAACATTTCATAGAAATAACCCTCTACTTCTTGAACCTCGCACTCCAGAACATTTTTTAATTTGAGCTGAGCAAGTCTAAATGTTGACAGGACATCGGACTGCGGAAAGCATCTCAAGATAGTGTGATGTGAACCTGTTTCTCTTCCTCAGCAACAGAGGTCAGGGAGTATGACCAGGAACAAAAATCATGTCCAATTTCCCTTTGACAGGGGCCTGGGGGACAGCTGCTATCCCCTATCCCAGCTGCACAGAATGGGAATAAAACCTGGAGAATCTCACTGCAACTGGAGAGGGCAAGGCCTTGTAAAGGTTCCTTAAGCGTGCAGTCATTTCAAAGTGGCTTAAAACATAAGAGAGAGTGTGCGTGTGCGTGTGCCTATATGTGTGACAATGAGAGAGCTAAGTGTGCAAGACCGAGGGAGAATGAGGGCAAAGAGATAGTAAGAAGGTCAGAGAGTGTGAAGGCAAAAAAAAAATCCTTAGAGACCAGGTGAAAGATGGAGAAAACATGAGCACTTTAAGACAAAGCATGGCAAAGGGAGCGAGATCGGGAAGGTAAGAGATTAAGGAAGAGCATGTGGGAGTGCTGCCCTTCCTTCACCTCCATTTTAAACAATAAAATAATCTCAGGCCTATAAATTAGAGCTTGTTCCCACTGGTTTGACCAGGCCCAAGGACCAACAGTAAACACACACCTGCGTCTCAGTTGACGCTGTAGAAGTGTCTGGGACAGCAGAAATTTGATAAACATGGTGAGTTTTGAATCCTTGCTGAAGTATTTTCCATCTAAAGCCCTTTTTATTTTTGGTTGTTGAAGATATTTGAGAAAGGAAGTAAAGCCCAGATGGTGAAATGAATCTTTTCGACTGTTTTCTCTGCATTGATAGAGATCTGATAGCTAGTTGGGTTGGTGGGGGATGGGACAGTGCGGTGGGGAAAGGTGAGGGGAGGGCAGAGGTTGACTTGAATGCTTCCCACTAAAAATGACTTTCAAAAGGTTGAAGATTTCAGCTTCCTGGATGTCCACCATGTTGGGTTTTGAATTTATCAGATTGTTCAGCTGTTAACAGGTAGAAAATCTAGTAGCCTACAGAAACACAGGAATTAACACTTCTAGGCAGCAAAGGGAAATTATTTGGAGTCATCAAATGTCAAATAAGGGTGAAACGAGACCAATCAATAATGGATCAGGCCCTCTCTGAAGCTATGATATTACATCCTTGGGTTTGCTTTGAGCTGTCTCAGGACGCTATACAAATGCAACTTACTTTTACTTTATTTACATCTTTTGTATGTAAACCACAGGCAAATGTGAGGAAGAACTTTTTTTTTAACGTAGGGTGTCGTAATGACCTGGATGGAACTGGCTGCTTAAGAAGGTGGAGGAGGTGGAGAGGGCCAGTGATTCAAAGGGAAATTGGTCAGCTACATAGAGGAAATCATCTTAGAACGTAGAACATTACAGCACAGTACAGGCCCTTCGGCCCTCGATGTTGTGCCGACCTGTCATACCGATCTCAAGCCCATCTAACCTACACTATTCCATGTACGTCCATATGCTTGTCCAATGACGACTTAAATGTACCTAAAGTTGGTGAATCTACTACCGTTGCAGGCAAAGCATTCCATTCCCTTACTACTCTCTGAGTAAAGAAACTACCTCTGACATCTTGCAGGATTACGCTAAAATGAAACTGATTGGACTGTCCTCCAAAGACCCACCATGGATCCAAAGACCTCCTCCTGTGTTGTAATGACTCTAACCTGGTCTCTTTTTAAAAACGCTGCTCCCAAAACATTTCCATGTCCTATTGTGGCTCCCTTTTGACAGAACAAAAAATTCAGACATGCCATTTTATGTGCCTATGAACTTCCTTCTCGTATCTTGCTTAATTTGTTTTTGTAACTTGGAAGAAGAATTCCATCTGAAAAACTGGGACATTTCCTTACTCTGCTCCAACAATCTGTGGTCTCCAGCAAATAGCACATCTCCCCATTCCACCTCATGGTTTCAGACTCCAGCCTTCTGACTGGGGTTAGAAGATTCAGATAAAGCCAATGAACTTTTGGGGGACTTCTGGACAATACTCTTGCTCGTTTCTGCTCTGTTTAGCGTTATGTCGTATGTCACTAGTTTTCACTGTACGTGCGTTGATCCCAACAACTATAGGCTCCTTGAAATATTTGCAGTTAGAATTCATTCTTTCTTGGTCTTCCTCATGCACAATTTGATTCTTCAGACTACCAGAGACTCACTGGGCTGAATCTTGTTTTTTTTTTGGCTAAGTTTGGGAAGTGAGGGTAATGGCTCTTTAACAGAATCATCCAATTGGATAACGAGGTTGGAAAAGTTGAACGTGGCTGGGGTTGTGTGCACACAGTGGGGAGGAAGAGATTGGATATTTACGTAAAAGGAAACCAGAGTTAGTGACACTAGGCCTCAAGCTTGAGCCTGACTGAACTTCAAACACCAATAATAAACAGGCCTCGAGCTTACCTCAGCTGCTTAGCATACGACTGTTCAATTTCAGTCCGATCCTTCACAAATTTCACATATTTCTCTATTAGATCGATTCCCCATTGGGTTTGCCGGTCTATGATGTCATATTGGTCCTGGGCGAAGAAATAAAAAGAAAAGCAAGTGGTCAGAATTCTAAGTCAGGCAGAAAGGTGGACTTATATTGCCATGTGGTGTCGAAAATGCAGAAATATGTTCTTGTATCCATCCATCTGTGTATCCTTGGATCTTGGAGCCTGTGTGAATGACTGAACCAATTACAGCCGACAACAGGTTAACCTCAACTCCCTCTGCTTCTGGTTCTTGCGTGACAGTGGATAGAACATAGAACACTACTGCACAGTACAGGCCCTTCGGCCCTCAATGTTGTACCAAACTTTTACCCTAATCCTAAAGTCTATCTAACCTCCACCCCTACCTTATACCATCATCCATATGCCTGGCTAACAGCCGCTTAAATGCCTCTAACGAGGCCGACTCCACTACCCTCTCCGGCAATGCATTCCACACCCCTACCACTCTCTGAGTAAAGAACCTACCTCTGACATCTCCCCTATATCTACATCCACTCACTTTAAAACTGTGCTCTCTCGTAATAGCTACCTCCACCCTAGGGAAAAGTCTCTGGCTGCGTCTATACGTCTGATCATTTTATGCACGTCTAAGACGTCACCTCTCATCCTTTGTCATTCTAAAGAGAAAAGCCCTAGTGCTCTCAACCTTTCCTCGTGAGACCTTCCCTCCATTCCAGGCAACATCCTGACAAATCTCCTCTGCACCTCTTCCAACACTTCCATATCTTTCTTGTAATGAGGCAACTAGAACTGGACACAATATTCCAGATGTGGCCGAACCAGGTTTTTGTATAGCAGTCTTGTTTGAGATCTTGTTTGGGAAGTCCCATGTGGGCGATCAGGGCTCACACAACAAGGAGGTCACCTAGTTGCTGAACATACCTCCAACAGGAAACATTTCCCTCAGGGGAGGGAAACAGGAAAGGGGCCAAGGGGAGGTTACACTGGGGAAAAATGTGAACAAAAATAACTAACTCTTATACTGTTCCAATCACGTCAGATCAAGAGTTTTAACAGCAAATGCTTTTGACGGTCATCAAAACAAGAAAACAACAATTTTAGCACAGCAAGCTCCCACAATTCAAAATGTGCTAATGACCTGCTTGGGGATTGATATTGGCCAGGAGACCAGGGATAACCCCCGTTCTTCTGTTCAATTCCACAGCATCTCATCTAACAGTCAGCACCTCCAACAGCGCAGCTTCACTCCTTCAGTACTTTTGATTTTGCAGAAGTAACTTTATTCAAAAAGTTATCTTTCTGTACATTCACAAGGTACTAAAACAGTTCTGTACAATCTTTGCGTCGTAAAGAAAAGCAAACATTGGAATTTGACATTCCCTGCCGCTGCAATAACAACAGCATTTCCCACTCGTGCAAGATATATTTTGAGGCAGACAAAGGGTTCAATAACTAATTGGGCCCCACTGTGCTTTGGCAGAAAGACCTTAGAAAGTGGTCTGGGCAGGAGCTGCCCCAAGCTCTAGTGAATCCCTCAGCACGCAGTCCTGGGCCTTGGGATGTGTCAGTCTGCACCACTAGGTCAAGGTCAACTCCTTGCTCTCGAAGGCCAACAGGTTTCGGGCTGACCAAAGATTGTTTTTGACCAAGTTGGTGGTCCTCCAGATGAAGTCAATGCTTGTCTCGGTTTGCGTCCTGGGGAACAGGCTGCACAGCAGGGAGTCACGTGTCACTGAGCTGCTTCAAACAAACATTGCCTTCCAATCCTGACAGCCAGCCTAGAATGTGTCAGACCCGAGACCAGGATTTGAACCCACAACCACTGATGCAGAACGCTGACACTGAGCTGTAGCTGACACCTCGTGGACGGAGTAACCTTATTAAGAGAGTCAAAGTGTGACTATTGAGGAAGGAGCTGACCTTAAAGTGATTAGATTAGACTAGAACATTACAGCACAGTACAGGCCCGTTGGCCTTCGATGTTGTGCCGACCTGTCATACCGATCTGAAGCCCATCTAGCCTACATAGTGCATCGACTTCTTCAAAATACATTTTTCAAATCAACAAATTAACAAGAAGGGAGAGAGAGAGAGAGAGAGAGAGAGAGAGAGAGAGAGAGAGAGAGACAGACTGTGACAATGAATACATATAAACTTCTCTAAATCAGACGCAGAACAAGATTCATGGAAGAGACACACAATAGCAAGTCTTTGGGTTCGGTCCACTCTTGTGGTCATCTCACAGCTATGAGGTATATTTCACTCTTATTTAATATTCCACATTGGACCTGTGGAATAATAACCCACTCGAATTACATAATGTGAAATGACAAACTTCGGAAGAGGCTGGGATTGGTTATATGGTCAACGGACTTGCTCTAAATGTTAGACAACATTTACTTTATTTAAGGGGTCAGAAGGAGTTCAATCTCTCAGTGTCAGGAGCACAGGATGTGCTTCTGCTGACACAAACCATGCTGCCTTACCTTGGACTGTGCACAGCATCAACCAGGTGGGCCTGGGCTGTGGGAAAGAAGGAATTAAGGAGAAACGCTGTGTGCTGACATTATCTGCTCACTACCCCAAAGGGAACCTTTTGCAACAGCTTCTTGCATCTTTACAGCATCTTTAAGTGAAATGAAGTGTCCCAGGATGCTTCACGAGTGTCATCAAACACAAACAAACAACCAAAGGAGATATTATGGCAATTCACTAACCTAGAGAGGCAGTGGCATAGTGTTAATGTCTAATAGTGGACGAGTAATCCAAAACAACATTCTGAGGATGCAGTAGGATTAATACTGTGGCAGAGCTTGAAACGTGAATTCATGGAGTCCCTCAGACTGCAGAAACATGCCATTTGGTCCATCAGGTCCACGCCGACCCTCTCAAGAACGTCCCATCCAATTCAATTTCAAAAAAAGTCTGGAGTAAAAATCTACCCTCATTACAACCACCGTAAAATCCCAGCTGGCTCACTCATGGACTTCAGGGAAGGGAAATCTGCCATTCTTTCCTGGTATGGCTTACATGTGACTCCAGACTCACGGGTAATGGGGTTGACATTTAACTCCCCTGTGGGGCAATTAGTGGCTCAGCCAGCAATGGCCCCTATCCCATGACCAAATGTTTTGAGAAAAAGTTGGTCAAAAAGATAGGGAGAAAAAGCAGAGATTTAAAGAGGGATTTCTTCAAGCTTAATGACTACATTTGGAGAAGTCAAAAGCTGCAGATCATATATTTCAACCCAAACAGGAAGTTAGATAATAAATTGTTTGCACAGCAAGAGGAACTCCAATAATCAGAAGTCTGCATGGGGAAGAGCTGCTGGCTTTCCTTCGTACAGACTGAATGTTTCCCTCATTATAGCACAGAGACGAGACACTGACAGAAGCTTGCCCCATTTTCAATCCTTTGATGATTCCGAATAGCCTCTGAAAGGAATTCAAAAGCTCCCGTAGAGTTATGACACCACTTTGTTGCTTTTGGAATCAGTTCAGACTACATAACACCAAACACATTATTAACCATATCCTTTGTTTTTATACAAGACAAAAACCTTTTCGTTTTAGTCCCAGGGTTTTGTTTGTTGCATATCTGGGAGGATAGGCATGCAGTAAAAAGCTGCGTAGTTTCAGAAGTAAAGGCTTGCTCGCCAGAAGATGTATTGCAAAGGCTACATTTTTGTGAGGACTTGAGGTTTGAAGGCGTGCGGAAAAATGGATTTGTTTCAAATTCCGTGGAAGCTTAGATTTAGTTTCAGGGGGTTGATGAAAGCACAGATTGGAACTTCTTTAAAAATAAGACACTTCTGGGAAATCACACGAGAACTTCATTTGAATTGCTTGGACTCACTTCTTAAAAGTGTCAACTGCCTGGGTTTTAAGGCAGTTTTGTTTTGTTTTATTTGTTTGTGGATATTGTCGTCACTGGCTGAGCCAGCCTTTATTGTCCGTCACTAATTGTCCAGAGGGCAGGTAAGAGTCAGTTACATTGCTATTGATCTGGGGTCAGATGTAGCCCAGACAAGGTAAATCCAGCAGATTTACTTCCCTGAAAAACATTGAGTGAACCAGCTATTTTTTTTAATTGACAATCGACTGTAGTTACGTGGCTGACATTTGGCCCAGTTTTTAACGCCAGACTTTTACTGATATTAAATAGCACCATCGGCCATGGTGGGACTTGAACCCATGTCTCTCAGAACGTTAATTTGGGATTACCAGTCCTTACTTTGTAGGTAGTTGAGGGGAAAAGTCAGCTAAAAGCCTGTCCGGGTCATCTCTGCTGAAACAACCTTGTTGTAAAGCCGAGTGTGGAGCCCAATGCCCTCTGGAAGAGTTACCAGAAAACTTCTCCATACTGTGTTTCCTCAGCAAGTTGTATCTACCAAGACCCAAGATCAACAGCCATCCAGACATCTTAACTGTCTGCTTTGTAATTATGCATGGGCATTAAAGACAGAGCTAGCCAGTGACATCAACATCCCATAAAGGAATTAGAAATAAAAAGGACAGCCTTAAAATTCAGGCAGTGGACTTCTAGCAACTTGATTGGACTCACTGTAAAGTTGTCATGTGCTTTCCCAGAAGTATCATTATAAAACAAAAAGTTCCACCGTGTCCTTTTCACCCACCCTTTAAATACAAATCCAGCTATCCTAACGTATCCATTTCACACCTTTTCCTTTTGTTTTCTTTCAACAATGAACAATTATTGGCCAGAAGTGTTACTTTTCTTTCCACAAAAATGGGTTTCTGCAGAGAAAATCCATTTTACTCCCTTTGCCTGAAATGTGTGTGTCTTGGCTCATTTAGAAGATTTCATATAAAAACTATGCATATTAGCCAGTGTGGCATCTCTGTCAAATAAGATTTGTTTTAAGATTAATACAAAGTGAATAAAGCAATTCATCAAGTAGTGGGTTGAGACACGCACACACACATGCACAGAGAGAGAGAGAGAGAGAGAGAGAGAGAGAGAGAGAGACACGCAGAGAGAGACAGAGAGATGCAGAGAATGAGAGACACAGAGTGAGAGAGAGATGCATAGACAGAGAGAGAGAGACAGCGGCAGAGAGAGAGAGAGAGAGAGCGGCAGAGAGAGAGAGACAGAGAGACACACACAGACAGAGAGGAAGACACATCCAGAGACATATGGAGACAGGGAGGGTGAGAGAAAGGGGGAGAAAGAGAGAGTGTGAGTGAGACAGAAAGAAAGAACAAGAGAGGTGGGGGTGAGAGGGAGGAATGGTGCACTCCCATCTCAGTCTAAAAGGTGCTCAACTAATTTCTTGCAACATTCCTCTAAAAGGCACAGCAACTTTGAGATATGCATTTAGGAAAATAGAAGCCATTGGTCTTTTGACCTCCTAAGCCCATTCCTCTATTTGATGAGGTGACAGTTGATCTCCTACTTTAACACAATTTTACCAACATTATTGCGGAGCCGGTTCAAAGGGTCGACTAGCCATCACCAGCTTCTACGCCTGATGATCACCATTTCCCTCTGTATCGGAAAGCCTATTGATCCAAGTCTTGTACATGCTCAATGCTCAGGCATAAAGTGCTTTCCAGGGTAGAAAATTCCAAAGACTCAGAATCCTGTAAATGAAGAAATTTCACATCCCTGCCTTATACAGCTGAGCCTTGAACTGAGAGGAAGAACGATTTCTCAAGACTCCACAGTCTCTCAATATCTTATCCAATCGCCTCTCAATCATCTGAACTCCATACAATACAATCTGTATTTAATTCAAACAAAAGCCTTCTTGTCCCAGGAGTCAGTCTTGTGTGACAACAAGAAAATAGAAAGATCTGCTTTTGAAAGCTTCAAAGTGTGCACAAACTCAGGCAAAGTTGAAAACAACTTTGAATTGTAACTCCGTCTATTTATGTAGCTTATCATCACAAACACCTCAAAGCAATCTGCACACAACTAATTACTCTGACACACAGTGACTTACAATAACCAAAGGCCTTTTCAAACATAAAACAAGCCTCACTTTGAAAGAGAAAATAAAATGTTCTGTTCTTTACTGTTTTACTAACTCATTTTTGATTTTTGTCACCATTTACTAATTATTATTCAGAAATCTATGAACTATTGTAACGAAAAGGGAAAGACCAAGTTCTCCTGTAGTATAATCAAGGGCTTGTACCTGGGAGGCCGCTCTGGCTCAACAGGCAAGGACTTGCCAAATGTCTCAGAGACACGCAAATCGTTCACAATGTGCCAAGGTCACTCTGGGCTGAGGTGCATGTTATAAATCCCAAGAAAAAGTTCATCCTTTCTCTATCTAATTCACTCACCTCCCACAATGGCAAGTTGCACTTCTGTTGGCATTCAGCCATTGCCCTCTTTGTTGAGCCAAAGACACAGTGCTCCAAAGGTGGGGTGTAAACTTACAGACGACTTGGATTCTATACGTTCCTGATCAGCCCCCGACCCACCTGCCGAGCATGTTCCCCATCGGTCCCCGGCCCCCCTGCCTGGAAACGTTCCCAATCAATCCCCAAGACACACACACACACACACACAGGGACACATGCACCACTCTGCACTGACCTGTGCACATACATAGACACACATATGCATTTGTATGTCAAACACCATACCCACTTCCCCACTCTTGGCCGAGCTCAGCTAATACCACACACACGCACAGACTAAATTCATGTCAAGGTCTTTTTGCCCATTCTCATACCAGCTGCCATAGGGGTGCACTCTATATTTAACCCAAGGCTGATATTCACTTGGTTACCTCAAACCAGTAATGTCTGGGAAATAGGTGAGAAGTTCACCTCCACTCCATTCTGACTCGACTGCTTGGACAGATTTGACAGAGGCATGAAAATCCCATCCAGTTCTTCCTAGCTCCCCTCCTGAGGCTGCCAGCCTGAGCTTCACTGCCTCTCTACAATAGGTTACAGTCGGTACAGATTCCACCTCCCTCTCTCACCTCACAGCAACGCTGATAAATTCTGACAACTCAACCACCATCAGACAATAGCCTCAGAAGCAGGATGAGCACTAGGGGAGCTGTTTCCTGCAGCACCAGAAATTGGTCTTAATTACTCCGATGGCAGAATCCAGATGCAATATTCACCACCTGACATACAGATGCAGAATTCCCTGCTCATTAAAACAAGGCAAAGCCCCTTTTAGTGAAATACAAAAGTAGCCCATGGGTTTCTTCTGAGAGCTGTGCACCATTGTCCAGAAATTGAGAAAGGCTTATTTTGGTCGCTTCAACAAGCCGGCTTTGTTTATTTCTCAATCCACTGCCTATGCCAGGAAAGCTCAGCAGCCAAATTAATCCATCTTGAATATGCTCAAAATACTTGGCATTGAGCCCAAAGACTGATAAGAGAGAGAGAGAGAGAGACCAACAGTGAGCGACACACAGAATGAAACAGCAAGACTGAATAACAATGCAGGAGAGGTGAGAAGAAATGAAGACGATTACATTGGCACAAATGTGCGGCTGTTAGGCCCAGGCTTTTGAACATTCCAGTGTTTTTTTTTGACCCTGCACCTACTACAGAGCTGCACCGCAGAAAATGTGAGAAAGCAAAGAGCAATATTGTTGTGTGGGTGGTTCCCTGCCAAGTCAATGCCCATTACCATAAAGGCTTGTGGATAAGATACAATTAGTTTGCACTGAAATGACTGCTACGAAATCCAAATTTATTTATTCAAGCGCAGTTGTGTTTTTGGGAACCCATAATTGGTTTGACCTTTTCTTCTTCAAACATTATTTGTTGGCCAGGGAAGGTTGTCCTTCTGCACTGGTAAGTTTGAAAAGGCTGCTGATTTCAGCTGGTTCGAGAGTAACATTATGCCATCCACAGTCTACGCAGCACGAACAGTTCATTTCACCAGCACATCCAATATTCTGGAACCAGCACCAATGCAGAGGACAGGATCAATAACGCCGCTGCATATAAAGATCTGACTTTGTCACCGGATTGCCAGCAGTCCTATCACCTACATCATGTTGTAGCAGGTAAAGGAAGAGAAACAACAGTTATACTCATCACCAGAATCACCCTGTTCCTTTGCGACAGCACTGACTGCAAATACAGATAATGACTACATGCCATTTGGACCAGAAGCTTGGCTCCTGGATCAGCAGGTCACGCTGTCAGATGAAATGTAGGTGGGGGTGGGGGTGGCGAAGAGGTGTCAGAGAGGGGAGGGGTTCCATGGTTTTGTAGCCTTACAAAGGGACGTTTTTGCAGCACAACCTTCTGCATTTCCTACAACGCTGTTGTAGGCCGAAAGCCATCCCACTCAGGAACTGAAGGGACTATATTCTGTTCCAAACACATACCTATTGCAACTCCTCATCTTTCCACTCAATAAACTCAACGGGATAAATTAAACAGCTCATCCCCAGAGTAACCAATCCAGGATACTGAATGTTACTGCCACCTTTGACCCTGACTGACTACAAATGCCAATAGCTTCAGCAACACTTTGGTGGAAATCCGACTAAAGTTCCTTCAACACCACAGCAGTGCCACAATACAGAAGGATTCAGCCCATCGTGACTGGGCTAAGCTGTCTGAACAAGCAATCTAATTCATGCCATTCTGCCATCTTTGTCATTCTACGTGGGGGGCAGGGTGGAGCCTGGGGTGGGCTGGGGGAGGGGAGTGCACTGTGGGTACTGAAAGTTTGGGAACTTGTTGTACAAGGCTTAGTAATCTTTGGGGTGTTTGCAATCTGGTGATGAAGAGGGAGATGTTTCCCTACAAAGTACCTTAGGCCATTCTCTAATATTTAAAATAAAATCAGGTTGTTGGATAAACATTTTCCCTAAATACAGGGTATGGGCTGGGGTTGGACATGATCTTGGAAATATGGCTGACAGGGGCCTGGCCCTGACCTATTTTAACAGGCTCAGCTGTTAGGAACAGAGGAGTGGAAACAGGCCCCTCACAATCTAATCTGACTGACCTATGACCCCTGTACTGCCAGCTCTCAATTCTTAACTGAATGTCCTTTTAGGGACGGAACAGCTCACATTCTCCACAGGATGAGAATCCATCACACTGACAAGGTCCTAAAAAGGTCCTGGAAATATTTTCAGAAGTTTCCAATGTCCAGGAATACTCAAAAACCAAAGGGCTGAGATGCAAAGAGACTTGTAGGCAAACAATTAAAATGGCCGCAGCCAGATATCAGATCAGAGGGGAGGCAGTGGTGTAGTGGTAATGTCATTGGTCTCAAAATCCAAATCTCAGGCCTGTGTTCGTGTAACAGGGGATTGAATTCCTGCATGTCAGATGGTGACATTTGAATTTAATAGAAGTCTGGGCTGAAAAGCTAGCCTAATGTACAAGGCTGTGGGCCAACTGAACCATATTCAAGAGGGCACTGGGTGATCATCTGGATATTAATAGTGTGCAGTGTTATGGGGAAAAGGCAAGAGACTGGCAGCAATAAAACCATTGCAGGCACGATGGGCCGAATGGCCTCGTTCTGCACCATAACTATTCTATGGTTCTGAACTGCTACAAAATGTGACTACAGTAGATAGATGCTTGATGACTTGGATATGCAGGACAAAGAGCCTCTTCCTGTGCTGCAAAACTCTACGACTAACGTGACCGCATAGACGCGAGTGGAGAAAATTTGCCACTCCTACCTGGTCTGGTTTATGCATGACTCCAGACCCACAGTAATATGGTTACAGAGTCACACAGTATGGAAACAGACCCTTCAATCGAATATGTCCACGCTTACAGACATCCCAATCTGACCTACAGCAATTTGCCAGCATTTGGCCCATATTCCTCTAAACCCCTCCTAATCATCCAGATGCCTTTTAAATGTTGTAATTGTACCAGCCTCCACCACTTCCTCTGGCATTCCATACATGCGCCGCTCTCTGCATGAAAGGTCCCTTTTAAGTTGAATCTTAACTACCCTCTGGGCAACAGGAATAGGTAATGGTAATTGGGCTGGCCATTAGTATCACACCCCAGGAGGAGCTTTAAGGTAAAAATGCTGGCTGGATGTGGGCAGGTATTCTGTTTTACCACAGACGTGCACAGTTAGGAGGACGAATAAACAGGAGAAAAGCTGAGGCAATTGTCAGTGTGTTGACAAACTCGGGCCAAATCAAAAATACCAAGCCAGCCTTGAGAAGTCAGTTTGTAACACGGTGGTACATTGTAGAGAATGATTGGGGAATACCTTTCAATTATGTTTGCCGAGAGTCAATGACTTCCTAATGAATCCCCAAAATGATGAATAAAATTCTCCTGCTGACTCAGCATGCCTTTCATACCTTCAATTTGCATCAAGATTAACCAATCGGAAGTGGTTGCTCTTTCAGGGATCAAAGGTCAACAAAAACCTTTCCCAGTCAACCATTCATCATTTTGTTGAAGCACACTTTAAGCACAGGACTGGTGGAGCTATCAAATGGTACGATGACCGGGATTTCATCGAAGTGAAATCATCGCCGTTCAAATTTTTGCTTTCCTGAGGACTGTATTTTGAGGTAAGACCAGGGATTAGTTTCCAGTGATCAAAGGTCACTAAAGGAGACCATAATCAAAGGAATCAGTTCAGTTTGACACGAGTTTGCTTCAGCCTTTCACCCACAGCAGTCACATGCCAATAAATACCCAGAGACCACAAACCTTCAGCCCTGTCCCATCTACAGCTCACTTTAAAAATGTCTTCAACCACAACAAAGGCCACATATGTTGGTGGATACTGCAGGTAAAGTGTTTAAGGGCGAGGTGAATAGCCAGAACCTTCCCAGTCAAAATTCCCTGACTCATCACAAGTGAAGTGCTGGGGAAAACACAACTTTACATTCCTGCTGCCTGCAGTCAGACTATCAACTACTGTCAAACTGCAAATTTACCACCTTAGGACATGCAGGTGCTGCAACTTGTATAGAAAGCTCATTATTTTCCATTTACTGACTAAATGTGTGTCATGTTCATGAAGGGATGAAACAGAAAGGAGGCTGTATTTGCATGTAGGGAAGGGAAGCCAGTGTCTGATAAAGATTTACCTGCAGAGTTGGTGATTGTAGATTCTAGGGTCTTTACAACACAGCTCCAAAAGTTCAATACATTCAGCACCTTGATCCTAGGAAAATGCACCAAAGCCCTTTGTCGGAATATTAGCAGACACTGAGCTACATGAGGAGATGGGACCTTGGGTTAATGAATGTTGCCATTAAGCACAAAAAGCAATGACAGCATGCTAACACTTTACCAACGACCGCAGCTGGAATGCGTTGTTTAATCCTGGGCACAGAGATTGATTGGATTGGTAACTGGAAGGAGGGTCTTGAGTGAAAACACTGTCCTGATTGAGTTTTTGTCCTTAAATCACAGATGCTGAAAAAGGTGCTCTGATAGAAAAAGAATTTGCATTAGCACGAGGATCTGTCCAGTGGCCTCAATCTATGCTGAAAACTCTCATGACTCGAAAACGAGCAAGCGGACAGTGTCTTAAAATGGATACATTTTCAAAATTGTCCTAAAAAGGAGGAAAATCCAGAAGTTCAGGCAGGTTCAAGACAAGAATTCCAGATCCTGGGGCCTAGGCAGAGATCCCTCCCACCTCTCAGACTGGAAGCTGTGACTTCGTGCCCCATTCCAGAGACTCAAAACACAAAAGTTTAGGCAAATTCTCTAAGTGCAATATTTCAGACAGAGGTATGGATCAAAGACATCCTGTGGCAGGGGGAGTTCTCCTCCCAGTGTCCCATGCCACTTTGTATCATAGAAACCAGTTTATCAAATTATTAATCACTGCGCTCTTATTGGGACCTGGCTATGCACAAATTGGTTGCCACGTTTCCCACATTAAAAGATTGTGTAAAACACTTTGAAAGTGAAAAGCACAATAGGAATTCAAGTATTTATTTTACCGGCCAACACGGAACAGGAGCAGGCCATTCAGCCCCTTGAGTCTGTTCCATCATCTAATGAGGTCATGGCCAATCAGTGGCCTAACTCCATTTGACTGCCTTTGACCCAAATCCCTCAATACCTTTGCTTAAGGAAAGAGTAGGGTTTTGTGTAACTGCAGTTTCGTTTCTGCATCCTTGTACTCCAGGCCTCTAGATATAAAAGCCAACAATGCATTAGCTTTCTTGATTATTTTCTCCACCTGATTATGACATTTTTAAGATCTATGCAACTGAACCTCCAAGTGTCTTTGGACATTCACTGTTTAACTTTATACCATCCACAAATTACACAGATTTATCCTTTCTCTGCCCAAAATGGATAACCTCACACTTGCCAACCTTGAATTCTATTAGGAACTGTAATGTTGAATGAGAAATTCACAGTTCACAGGGCATTAAGTACTCTTTGACTTCTGGATAACTTATGCAAGAACTCTGCTGGTGTTTTATCAATTTTATCAATAGCTGCTTCGATTTTTTTCTCTGAGGAAATTCACTTGCACACCCTAGACGAGGCCACGAATACATTGCAAAACGTTAACCCACAGCTGGATGGTCCCTGAAGCCGCTGGAGGTCGGGAAGCATAAGCTGCTGTCTACAAAGACTGGGACAGCAGTGCAACTGGCAAACAGGAGGTGCACAGTGACCATGTTGTCACCAACAGGCCGAGTGAGTCGCCCACAAGCTGAATGAAGTTAAGGAAGGACAGGGGCTTCCTCAGAGGTAGTCAGGGTGGGGGTGGTGAGAAGAGGGAGCAATTTTTACAGGAAACTTCCAAAAATCTCAGTCTCCCGATTACGCAGTAAGCTGCAAGAGGTGGTGGGCCTGGTAGGGACAGGTTCCCCTGATGTAGCCATTTCAGAGGGCAGACAACGCTCACAACCACATTGTGGTGGTTCTGGAGTCACCTATAATCCTCACTGGGTAAGGACACCAGATTTCCTTCCCTGAAAACAGATCATTAGTGAACCTGATGGGTTTTTTACAACAATACACGACCATCCTCACTGACATTGTTTTATATTTAATCCAGCAAATTTTAATCCCCAGCTGCTTCGACGGGGCTTGAACTTGGCAATGATCGTTAGTCCAGGTCTCTGATTACGTGTCTATTAAAATGCCAGACTATGGTCCAGTGTTCAAATCCTGTGGTCCCTCAGGCAAAGATGACTAACTCTTCAGGCCAAAAGATTGAGCTGACAAAGTCTCCCTGGCTAATTTACGTTTTTAATAAACATAGCCAAGACAGGCGAGATGAGACTGTTTCTACAACATTCCCAGCACAGTTCAATGATGAGGTGTCAAGCAGCAGGAGAAGAGATATGGGAGGGTTTGGGACAGGGAAATGAGGCAGTGGCACACCTCAGAAGTCCCATACTTTCCAGCTCTGTCCTTACTCTAGCATAGGCAATAGACTGCAGCAGTTCAAGAAGGCAGCTCCCCACCACCTTCTCAAGGGCAACTGGGGACAGGCAATAAATTCTGTCCAGCCAACAACACTCACATCCCACAACATGAAAAATAAAACAAAATCACTCCAGGGATAGTCTCATTTCCTGGAATGTGACTAAGTTCACCTTGGGTTATTCTCATTGGAATTTCCTGGGTAATTTGCAATGCTAACACATTAGACTTGACAGAAAAATCCCATCAATTAGAAACTCCCGAGCACTCTCTACCCTCCCATCTGTGCCAACACTTGATTAGATTCAAGAGCTTTTATTTTTGCTGACTGCATGGGTTTGTGGGGGGATACTGGCAAGGCCAGATAAAGGTTAACCACATTGCTGTGGTTGCTGGAGTCATATGTAGATCAACTGAGTGAGGATTAACGACTTACTTCCCTAAAGCCCATTTAGTGAACCAGACAGATTTTAATGATTGTTTAACAGTCACCGTTACCAAGGTGAGCTTTCAATTCCTGATACTGTTGAATTTAAATTCTGACAGCTCCCACAGTGAGGTATCAACCTGTGTCCCCAGAACATTAGCTCAGTGGGGAAAGACTGAGGTCTTCCTGCTGAAGTCAAACGGGAATCCATTCAGTTATTGTACCCTCCCAATGCCTCAAATGTTATGTACAGGAAAGAAATGCCTTGTGTTTGTTTGTTGGATATAGTCAAACTCCAATGTTTGTTTCTCCCTATGCTACTATACAGAACCGAATTGTGTTAGTGATGAAGATAGTAGGAACTGCAGATGCTGGAGAATCTGAGATAACAAGATGTAGAGCTGGATGAACACAGCAGGCCAAGCAGCATCAGAGGAGCAGAAAAGCTGACGTTTCGGGCCTAGACTCTTCTTCAGACCGTTTTCTGCAGAAGGGTCTAGGCCGAAACATCAACTTTTGTGCTCCTAAGATGCTGCTTGGCCTGCTGTGTTCATCCAGCTCTACACCTTGTTATCTCTGTGTTAGTGACCGCATGTGTATAAAGATATCTTTATGAATGAAGTATATTTTTGAAATTAAAAGAAATTGTTCCAGCCTCTGGATTCATAAGCTAGTGATTTTACAAATATACTACCATCTTCCAGTGGATAGAAAAAGAATGGACTGATTGACAATAGGAGAGCACAAACACAATTGGAATATCTCAGATGCTCATCATGGTCAATGCTGAAGCGACAGAGCCAGGTCTAATGGGCTCAGCGTTCCTGCAATATTCAGGCAGCAAAAATGTCAGCTCAATGTCCTCCTTATGATCGCACCATCAAACAAACAGAAAACTGCTTACATGTGCGTGTTGAAGGTTTGAGTTCAACAGTGCTGCTACCAACAGCTGACGTCAAGGGATCTTTACTTTCCGTTCCAAACATGACTCTGCATTTCGACCCCTTGTTGGCCCTATGGACAGGGATGGGGTCAAGGCAACAACACTTTTATTTTGAAAGAGTCAAAAGAACGTTGTTTCCAGTTGCAAAGAGTCGAGGTCACTTTGCTTTTCTGTTTAAAAAGAGCAGTGAGCTTTACTCTGTATTTAACCTGGTTTTGTTCCTGTCCCAGGAGGATGTGATGGGGATGGTGTTGAGGGGACTTGTCTTTTCTGTTGTGCCTTGTTTAACAGTAGGCTAAGCTCGCCCCTCACTCCGGCTCCTGCAAATGCTTTAGCTCCCAGTCCAGTCTCACCTGAAATTAAAAATCCTCATCCTCATGTTCACGTCCCTCCAATGGCAACAACCACACCCCACCCCCATCTGAGTGCCCTCCTCATCCCCCCCATTCCCCATCCCCCATCCGGGTGCCCTCCTCACCACCCCATCCCCTGTCCGGGTGCCCTCCTCACCATCCCATCCCCCGTCCGAGTGCCCTCCTCACCCCCCATCCGAGTGCCCTCCTCACCCCCCCATTCCCCATCCCCCCTCCGAGTGACCTCCTCACCACCCCATTCCCCCGTCCGACTGTCCTCCTCACCACCCCATACCCCCGTCCGAGTGCCCTCCTCACCCCCCACCCCCCATCCGAGTGCCCTCCTCACCCCCCCATTCCCCATCCCCCCTCCGAGTGCCCTCCTCACCCCCTATCCCCCATCCGAGTGCCCTCCTCACCCCCCCATTCCCCATCCCCCCTCCGAGTGCCCTCCTCACCCCCTATCCCCCATCCGAGTGCCCTCCTCACCCCCCATCCCCCATCCGAGTGCCCTCCTCACCCCCCCATTCCCCATCCCCCCTCCGAGTGCCCTCCTCACCCCCTATCCCCCATCAGAGTGCCCTCCTCACCCCCCATTCCCCATCCCCCCTCCGAGTGCCCTCCTCACCCCCTATCCCCCATCCGAGTGCCCTCCTCACCCCCCCCATTCCCCATCCCCCCTCCGAGTGCCCTCCTCACCACCCCATCCCCCGTCCGAGTGCCCTCCTCACCCTCACCGCTCCCCCCCCAACATCGGCATGACCACCTCAGCCCTCCTCCTCTGTCCAAATGACATCCTCACCCCTCCCGCTCCATCCGAGCGACCGCCTCAACCCCCAGCACGAGTACCCCCCTCACACTCCCATCACGTCCAAGTGGCTTCCTCACCCTTCCCCCTCTTCCCTCCATCCGAGCAACCGTCTCTCACCCCCCACGTCCGAGTGACCTCCTCACCCCTCCCCCCTGTCTGAGTGACTTCGACCTCCTCACCCTCACCCCCCCCATCCAAGTGACCTCCTCACCCTCACCACTACACCCCTCCCCTCCCCCAGGTGGCCTCCTCCATTCCTACAGCATCTGCGATCACAGTAAGCTCCCAATTCTGGCTTCTTGCGCACCCCCAGTTTTGTTCATACAGCTGGTGGCCAGACCTGGTCCCTAAACTTTGAAAGTGGGGCTCTATAATACCCCCAGCCCCCTTCTTATTTTAAAATATACTCTTAAAATTTCTTGTGACCAAACTTTCCATCTCCTGTCATCACATCTTTCATAGCTTTTGAGCAACAACGCTCCAGTAAAGTGACTTGGGTGCATGGCACTGACTAAAGGTACTATATAAATGCAAGATGTCACAGATTGCAATAAGTTGCTATTTTGGTGCGTGAGTTAGGGACAGACATTGTTTTTGGACCTCAGTGCCACTGGATAGCTTCGGGCACTGCTAGAAACAGACCGTGCCACAAGAAGTGGCATGCTAAATGCAAAGTCGTCAAGGTGTTTCAGAACTGCTCTGTTAGATGGCCAACAATAAGAAAGTTGCACTGACATAGCGTTTCTCACAACCACTGACAGCCATAAAAATACTCTATTAGTCACTTGTGGAATATGGAAAACACTGCACCCCATTCAGAAGCAGCAAGATCTCACAAAAGAACAACCTGAAAATGACCAGATCATCGGTATTTGCTCCCTCAATTGAGGGGTAGATATGGGATTGAACATCATCATCTTGGACAGTGCAGCACTCCTTCAGCACTGAACATTTTGTGCTAGATATAGCAAGAACAGAAGTTCAGATACAGCTTTAAAACTATACCCCAGCTGCTGTTCCCTCATCAGGCAACAGCCTGGCCTGACTCAGCATTCCAGCTCAACCAACAGCCAGGGCCTACGCTCAACGTGTTCCTGAGAAATTTCAAGAACACGGTAAGACGAGGTTGACAGAATAAACAATATTTTGGGAGCAAGTGAAACCTGGAGGAAATGAAGAAAGATAGCTCTGCTCCTGAAGCACAACTAAAACGGCACTCCAAAACTGCCCCAGAATACAGGGCCTGGTTCCAAGCATAACTGGCTGCAAAAAGGAAAAGTATCAGAAACGCTGGTTAATGTTAACAGGAAATAGTTTGAAAAGTGGCATTAGTTTGTGTGTTTAACCTGAAACAGTGCCAAAGTACTTTCAACCTTCATGTGGCTTCACTACTTAATGTGCGCAGGAAATGTGGCACACGGTCAGAGGTACAGAGAGTCTAGCCCAGGAGAGACCCAGGTCCTGGCTCTGATCCAAACAGACTCGCCAGCAAAACACGGCCAACTCGAACTGTGAAAAAATCCAGCTGTACAACTGCAAGCTCGTCCTTGCAATGCTGGGCTGGACGTGGGGGGAGAATGATCAACCGTGTGGAGTTTGCACGTTCTCCCTGCATCTGTGTACGTTTCCGCCAGGTGCTCCAGTTTCCTCCCACAGTCCAAAGATGTGCTAAATAGTGTACGTTAGGATGGTTAGCCACAGGAAATGTAGGGTTACAGGGAAAGGGTAGGGGGATGGGTCTGGGTGGGATGCTCCTCAGAGAGGCAGTGTGGACTTGTTGGGCTGAAGGGCCTGTTTCCACACCGTAGGGATTCTACGTTTCTCATGGTACCTGCCAGAAGCATACTGTTGGAAACCTCCAGCAGGTGCACCGAGCCAAATACAACACAGCCAGTAAGCTGTTGCTGACAGAAGTTATATTCTTTTCTAATGAATAGAGGGCCTTGGTCACCTCATCCAGAGACAATGACTGATGCAGCCTCTCCAGTGTGCTGTCATAAGACCCCCGTGATAGAGGACAGCAACGGCTGGCAGGCCATGCTGTCAGTGTGATTTGTGTCATATACACTGGCAATAAAAGGATTTGCTGATCCTTAGTGTGTCAGGTTGAAGTGATATTACCGAGCCATCTTCTTCCTTCACACTACTGAGTACAGAGCTCTTCTTTTGGACTACATCTCATCCTGCTCCACAGTATGGGCCTTGGACTAGAAGATTAACTTGGAGGACTCTGAGGCAAACAGTGAGACTTGCTAGCTCCTTGAGCTCCTCCAAGGATGATATTGACCCCCATCGCCTGTATCAGGAGTAGGTTCTGTGTGCTTTCTGGAGTGTCTATAATATCCCCAGGGCCTTACCATTGACTGCCCTGGATCAATCCACCAAAATGCAACACATTGCTTTCATCTAAGCTCCATCTGCAATACCTCAGCCCACAAGCTCTGTTGATCAAGATTCTCTATATTCCCAGATAACCATCTTCCCTATCCACTACAGCACCAATCGCAGAGCCATTTGCAAACTTACTAACTAATTCTCATTCAAATCATTGATAACAAAGTGTGGAGCTGGGTGAACACAGCAGGCCAAGCAGCATCTCAGGAGCACAAAAGCTGACATTTCGGGCCTAGACCCTTCATCAGAGAGGGGGATAGGGTGAGGGTTCTGGAATAAATAGGGAGAGAGGGGGAGGCGGACCGAAGATGGAGAGAAAAGAAGATAGGTGGAGAGGGTATAGGTGGGGAGGTAGGGAGAGGATAGGTCAGTCCAGGGAAGACGGACAGGTCAAGGAGGTGGGATGAGTTTAGTAGGTAGATGGGGGTGCGGCTTGGGGTGGGAGCAAGGGATGGGTGAGAGGAAGAACAGGTTAGGGAGGCAGAGACAGGTTGGACTGGTTTTGGGATACAGTGGGTGGAGGGGAAGAGCTGGGCTGGTTGTGTGGTGCAGTGGGGGGAGGGGACAAACTGGGCTGGTTTAGGGATGCCGTGGGGGAAGGGGAGATTTTGAAACTGGTGAAGTCCACATTGATACCATTAGGCTGCAGGGTTCCCAGGCGGAATATGAGTTGCTGTTCCTGCAACCTTCGGGTGGCATCATTGTGGCACTGCAGGAGGCCCATGATGGACATGTCATCTAAAGAATGGGAGGGGGAGTGGAAATGGTTTGCGACTGGGAGGTGCAGTTCCACCTGTCTCTGCCTCCCTAACCTGTTCTTCCTCTCACCCATCCCTTCCTCCCACCCCAAGCTGCACCCCCATCTACCTACTAAACTCATCCCACCTCCTTGACCTGTCCGTCTTCCCTGGACTGACCTATCCCCTCCCTACCTCCCCACCTATACTCTCCTCTCCACCTATCTTCTTTTCTCTCCATCTTCGGTCCGCCTCCCCCTCTCTCCCTATTTATTCCAGAACCCTCACCCCATCCCCCTCTCTGATGAAGGGTCTAGGCCCGAAACGTCAGCTTTTGTGCTCCTGAGATGCTGCTTGGCCTGCTGTGTTCATCCAGCCTCACATTTTATTATCTTGGATTCTCCAGCATCTGCAGTTCCCACTATCTCTCATTCAGATCATTTATAGGTATGACAAAAAGAGGAGGAGAACGGGGTAGAGGAAGGGGGAGGGCAATTTTACAGGAACCCTTGAAAACTGTCAATCGTCCAATTACATAGCAAGCAACACGAGGTGGTGGGCCCGTGAGAGAAGTGTTCCCCGATGTGGTCATTTCAGAGAGCAGAGACCCACACTGCTGTGGGTCTGGAGTCACATATAGTCCTCACTGGGTAAGGACACCAGATGTTCATCCCTAAAAACAGACTGTTGGTGAACCTTCTTCATCAGCAACTTTCTTTTATTAGCTATTGTCCCATTCCACCAGCCCTCTAGGAGTCCCATGCGTCCCATATTTGGGACTGCCTCCTCCCTTCCTGAGGTCAGTTCCTAGCCGCTGAAGTGATCCACATCATGCAGAGAGGCATGAAATGCTCCGCTGGTACAAGTTAATCAAAGTCACGTGGACTGCTCCGGTTCAAAGCAATTGCTCGCAACCACCTTCTCAAGGGTAACCCAGAATGGGCAATAACTGATGGCTCTCCACAGATTGTCCATGTCCTCCGAATTTTTTTTAATGTAAAACTAGTTTTACTGGAAACTGTAGTTCAGGATGACGCCAGATTTGGGGAAGGCAGGAGGAGAACATATCCAGATATGCAAGGATGGTGGGAACCCATTTGGGGCAGCACGGTGGCTCAGTGGTTAGCACTGCTGCCTCACAGAGCCAGGGACCTGGACTCAAGTCTACCCTCGGGCAACTGTCTATGTGGAGTTTGCTCCCCGTGTCTGTGTGGGGATCCTCTGGGTGCTCCAGTTTCCTCCCACAGTCCAAAGATGTGCAGGTGAGGTGGGTTGGCTGTGCTAAATTGCCTGGTGTTCAGGGGTGTGTGGGTTAGGTGGGATTCTCTGAGGGTCAGTGTGGACATGTTGGGCTAAAGGGCTTGTTTCCACACTGTGTAGGGATTCTATGACTACAATAGAATTAGGAACCGGGCTGGGGGTGCGGGGAGAGGCGTTTGCCAGGACATCATTGAGCTCCTCTCATGATGCAACTCCATGTATCTTGTTCTTCCAATGAACAATAGGTAGTTAAAAATTAAAAACTAACAATAAAAGGAAGCAATAATCCTGTGACAGGATCCCTGTGCAACGCTAGGAAACATTCCCGTGACACGTAGCAAAAACTCATATTTTTGAATGGAATCCCTAAGAGAGGTGTATTGATATCAACTTTAAAGACCTTACACATGAATGTGCGCTCGCACGTAGGAACAGCTATTTTATATTGTCTTGGATTGCATACTGACTTGCGAATTGGCTTATGAACACATTCAGGAAAGGAACCTATTTGTAGCATGGGTTGTGCCTGTAGTAGCAATTTTCACTCAGCCCCTTAGTTTATATGCAAATTGCTGTAGAACCAACTGCTAGGAACAGTGTGATGAAGGGAACAAGTATCTGGGAGCTCAGTGAATGGACAGAACAATGGTCCCTGTCTCTAACCAAGAGGATCGAAGGAGACAGAGAGAGGACATATGGAAGAAGAAATAGAATGAATTCAGGTCAAGAAAGGTAAATATAGAAGGGATTAAGAAAGAGGGAGAAGAGTAAACAAGTATAAATTCCTCAAGAAGAATTAACTGGCTGTAAAAACGAGATTCCACGGTTCATATTTTTCCTCATCTGGGCCGAAGAGGCTGTCTGCCATCATCTCGAAATGCTGTCGATAGGGTAAATATTCTGTTATGACTCTGAATTATCTGTAATGGGTTTTGTGGGAAACTGGTATGCAGGTGCTGTAAGATCATAAAGGGTAACGGGGAGGCCGAGCACGAGATGTCACTTGTACGAGGCTATCGGAAAACCAGTCGACATTTTCTGGAGACTGGCAACACTTGCCACATCGAAGCCATGTGTACCCAAGTGACAGGCTGCCACACACACTCACAATTCTGTTTCCAGTTAGGATGGGCATTGGGTACTGCTACCAAGGACTCTGGGAGGGCTTGGTTTGGGTGGGGGTGTCACAGTGATTGACCCAGTTTTGAAAAAAAAGGGTCGCCCAATTCTACAAAGCTGAGCTTGCAATTGCTCCCAAAGCAGCTTTCAGTCCCCAGTCGCCCCTCACACTTCCCCAATCCGCGCACAAGCAGCTTCACCCACTCAACAGGAATGGAAGCAGACAACAAATGACGACAGGGGGATATCACATGACCGGCTGGGTTCCTAAACTTACAAACATCAGGTTAGCCACACACCAATAGAAATCAGTGCAGCAGTCATCAAAATGACTGATTTCAGGAAGCAAACCAGCAGGGTCAGAACAGCCAAGTTTTAAAAACTTCCCAAAGTGTTAACAGTTTCAAAAAATATATAATTTCTTGCCTTATGTAATCGTGCTTTTCTTTCGGCTGAATCCTTCCCAAATGAAATGATTCGATCTTTACGTTGATGCAGTAGTGATTACCTGTTGATTCTGAATTAATTTAGTCTCATGCACTTCCCTGCTAAAAATGAAAGCTCACCCCGAATTTCAGCAGAATGAAAATAAAACTGTTCCCACACATCAAATCATTTTTATTCAGAAAAATGGTGGCTTTGTATTAAAATTTTGAGAATAGTCAATTAGGCTACTTATCCTCCCCATTATACTTGGCCGGAGAGTACTGTTCAGTTGGCAATATAATGGAAATCTCCTGGAAGTGGGCAACATGGAGGCTCAGTGGTTAGCACCACTACCTCACAGTGCCAGGGTTCAAGTCCACCTTTGGTGGCTATCTGTGTAGAGTTTGCACCATTCTTTGCGTTTCTGCACGGGCTTGCTCTGGTTTCCTCCCACACTGTCCAAAGACATGCAGGTCAGGGTGGACTGGTCATGCTAAATTGCCCATAGCATGCAGGGATGTGCAGGATGGGTGGGTTAGGCATGGGAAATGCAAGGTTACGGGGATCAGGTAGCGGGGTGGGTCCAGCTGCCATGCTCTTCGGATGGTCAGCATGGACTTGTTGGGCTGAATAGCCTGCTTCCACACTTTAGGCATTCTATGATCCCAACTACAACACACTGAATATCTATGCACCTAGCAATGACTACAGCACAGCAAAAGGGTACAGGGTGTTAGGTTCTGTGTAATGTCTTCTCTCCTTCAGTCACACCCTTTCATAGACTTGGCGATCCACTGGTTAGTTTCTGGTCAGATGCATTTATATAGCAACCATCACAGCCTCAAGATCATACCCAGGCACTTTACATCCATGGAGCACAGTGTTTTTTTCCTAAGTTAAGAAATTTAGAACAGCCTCTGATGGGACATTGGAACAAAAACATAATCAAACAGTTACCTTATAAAAGATGAACAAAAACATATTAAATCAGAATAACAGAAGAACCAAGCGTCGATCACCAACAGCAATGGAACCAACCACTCCCAGCTCAACCCAAACCTGGAGTCAGTGTAGAAAGATTCACGAGCGCTGAATGGAATGGGTCACCATTTACACTGTGGGCAATGGCTTTGGAATGGGCCACTTCAGGTCAATTCAGATTGAGACAAAAACCTTTTAACATGCAGTCCCCTCGCTGCTACATTGGAAAGGGGAGAAGAGAGGAACACACTGACCACGAGACACCCTGTAGAATAGCCAAGGGTACGGTAATTCTCGCATTGAAAACAGAGCATGTGTCACTGGAACGGACAGAAGCCTTTGAAAAGGGGTACAAGTGGTAACTGTAGCCCCTTTCTCCAGCGCACCCACCCTTTCAGTTTCGGGCTCAGGATCACAAAACTACCTTCTTCAGCCTGAAATTCTAACAAGCAGTGTTACCAATTTTGACTGTACACGTTCCTCGAGACTTCCCCACACGACCTCCCACCACTTCACCTTTGGAATCATTTTCTACCAATCTCCCATCTTTCGTGAACTAAATTTTAAATCAAAAAAGTGTTGTAAGAAATAAAACAAGTATGTTTTCTTTCATTTTCCAACTGGGTTTAGAAGGGGAGATTTCTGAAGCCAACAAAACTGGAATAGAAACTCTAACAGGTTTCAAACAAAGCCTAACTGGAAATCTTGGGTGTTTCCTGAAACTGAATTTGGAGAATTCTTCTAAAAATTTCATGAGTGTCAGCCTCTGGCAATTCAATTATGAGCACAGCAGATGTCAACACATTCACTAATCTGTGCTTACAACTCCCCTCTGAATGTGTCCATTCAGCCATTCAGTGAACACGATGGTACTCACTAGCTCTCGGTGCATTAAAAAAAGCAAGTGACTCCTGCTTGATGGAGCAATGTTCAAAGCCACAACAGTGAAGCTATTCTTCCTGTGTGCTTCCTGTTAGCGACAACTCAAAATGATTCCAGGACAATTTCTGATGACCAAGGACAGTTCCAGTGTATCAGCCAACATCTCTCCACTACCAACACTCGCCTCAGCGTTCAGTCTGAAAGCAGCTGCTAGGGGAGGAGTAATTTTCTGTCGCAGTTCTTTGCCTGGGGGGGTGGATGAGTGTCACAGAGTTACACAGCACAAAAGAGGCAGTTCTACACCCAACCTATCCACACATATCCTACTTTCCAGAAATGTTATGACATTTCAAGTGCTTACCTACACGCTTTTTAAAGCTTGCAATATTTCCACCTCGACTACCCTCCCGGGCCATGCATTCCAATTCCCCACCATACTCTGGTGAAAAATATTTCCTCAAATTCCTTCTAAACCTCCTGCCCTTCACCTTAAAATGATGTCCCCTCGTTATTGACCCTTAAACCAAGGGGAGTAGCTGCTTCCTATCCACCCTTCCCAAGTTTCTCATCAGCACGCCGCATTTACCACCCACACCCCCACAAGTTTTCTCTGCAGTGAAGAAATCCACCTGCGTTCATACAGCCTCTCTTCATCACCAACATGCAGCATCCCCAGCAACATGCTTGTGATATCAACACAGAGCAGGCTGGAGAAACTCAGACAGAAACACAGCTAACATTCTGAGTCCAGCGACCCTTCATCAGAACCATTCTGACAAAGAGTAACACTGGACCCGAAACGTTAACTCTGTTTCTCCCTCCTCAGATGCTGCCAGATCTGCTGTGTTTCTCCAGCAATTTCTGTGCTTGTTTCAGATTTTCAGCTTCTCTGCTTTCTTTTAATATCCTGGTGAATCTCCTTTGCACCCCCTCCAGTGCAATCACATCCTTCTTACAGTGTGGTGGCCCAGAGCTGCATACTCCAGCTGTGGCCTAACCATAGTTCTGTGCAGCTCCAGCATAACCTCTTGGCTCTGCCTTGACTGATAAATACAAGTATCCCATATACCTTCTTAACTACCCTACTAAACTGCTCTGCAGCCTAGAGGGATCCGTGGACAGCCTCAAGATCCCTCTTTGCTCCCTTGAAGTTCCTAATATCCTGTCGTTCACTGAGTACTGTCTTGTCTTGTTCCTTCTTCCAAAGTGCATCACTTCACACTTTTCAGGGTTAAACTCCATCTGCTGCTGATCTGCCTATCTGTATAGGTCTTGCTACAACCTGAAACCTCCTTCCTCACTATTAATGCAACCCTGATGTCAATGTTAATCCAAACCATCATCACTGCGAATGAGACAGGGAAAAATACAGGAGTCACTTTCACGCACAGGGCTTGCAGCCTTGACAATCAGCCTGCAGTACATGAGCTTTTTGATACTCAATAATTAAAAAGATACATCAGAACGGTTTGAAAAAAGCCAGTGTAATTATTATGCAAAATTACAGACAAACTACATTTTGAAATTACAAGACTCTCACTGGACTAAAACAGAATGCATTCCAGACAGAAAAATGTGACAACAGGTCTGGGCAAAGCAGGCAAGCTGGTACAGCACTGTTTTCTACCGTGTTGTATGACCTGTACTTCCTTATTTGTACATTCTTTGGCCCTCAACATAGAAACTACAGTGCCTCATACAAGGGCTGGAATTTCCGAAAGCGTCTGTCACTGTGAATTGTTTTTCTGAAGTATGTTCTGTAGGCATGACATGACAGTTAACCTGGTTACAGCCAAACCACATAACAGGTTTAATCAGTTTGCATTGTTGGTTTAGAAATGAATGTTGGTCAGAATTCCAACAGCGTTCTCTTGTTCCTTCAAAAAACAGCTCAACAAGTTAAGGCAGAGTTTAATGTCTTGTCTGTACAGCAGTGAAATGTAACTGGCTCGGGAACATGCGGTTCTAAGACACCATCCCAAAAACATTCCACAAACTCTGTATCTGGGCTACCTTTGCCCATTTGACTTCTCCAGTTTTTATGGAGATTGAAATCCTCCACGACCCTCATTGTGTCTTTCTGACAAGCCCCCACTAATTCTTGCAGCACGTGTGGCAAGGGAAATAGAGCTAATGTTCAGAATCTGGTATGGACTCTTCCTCAGAAGCCTCAAAATGTTTCTGTCTCCACAGATGCAGCCAGACCTGCTGAATGTCTCCAGTATTATTGGTGTTTGTTCAAAATTCCAGCATCCCATTAATTCTTCCTTTGTATTCCATCATACTGCGTGATTACTATTAGGGCTTCCTCGTGCTCTTAATTCTTATGACCTTAGGTTCTATGATAACTGCGTCTCTATTGGACAATGTCACAGATATAACTCATCCCTGTGCTGAAGACTGGGTACAGAAAAGTGACACTTCTGTTTGATGAGCCCATTCAACCTGCTACTTTGTCAATGAGAAGTCCTGTTGTTAATGCTCAGAATGTCAATCCCCTTCCAAGAAACAAGTCTGCCTGTTTTGTTATGTGCCAATATTTTTTAACTCACTTCTTTCTTGCTGGTAGGAGAGAATGGGCCGCAGTGAGTATGCATCTTGATACCACTCTCTTTCGAGGTTACATCCAAATAAGCTGACCACTTTGTCTTTAAGGGGCCTAAAAACGGTCTTCAGAAAAAAGACCTACTCATTGCAGAGATTTTAGAGCAAAATTTACTTTTGAAAGGTATTAAAACCCCTTTGAAACCCATACAACTGAATCACACTGATGCTCCACAGCTCAGAAATCCTCCACGACACTGTTTGTAGGATTACTGCATGCACCTAATAGTTAGGTGCCTGGCTTTGATCAGCACAGACTCAATGGGTTGAATAGTCTTTTTCTGTTCTGTAGACCTCTACGATTCTGAATGCTCTGCGCACATTGCAAGTCCCCAACTGCAACTTGGGGAGTCACAGTTTAGCAGGGGTGTGGGAAAACGGAAATAAGGTGGACTGGAACTTCCTCATAAGTGCAAAAGAATTAGGAGCAGGAGGCGGCCATCTGGCCCATCGAGCCCACTCTGCCATTCAATAAGATCATGGCCGATCTTTTCATGGACTCAGCTCCACCTACCCACCCTCTCATTGTAACCCTTAATTCCTTTACTGTTCATAAATCTATCTTTGCCTTAAAAACACACACAATGAGGAAACCTCAACTGCTTCACTGGGCAGGGAAATTTCACAGATTCCCAACCCTTTGGGTGAAGAAGTTCCTCCTCAGCTCAGTCCTAAACCTGCTCCCCCTTATTTTGAGGCTATGCCCCCTAGTTCTAGTTTCACCCACCAGTGGAAATAACCTCACTGTTTCTATCTTATCTATTCCCTTCATAATTTTATGTCTTTCCATAAGATCCCCCCTAATTCTTCTAAATTCAAATCAGTATATTTCCAGTCTACTCAACCTCGCCTCAAAAGCCAACCCTCTCAGCTTTGGAATCAACCTAGTGAATCTGAGTAAGCCCATTGTCATAATCGGGGAATCAGAGTGGTTAGGAGTCATTCACAGACTGGAGACCATGCAGTTGATTATGTCTGAGATAACAAAGTGTGGAGCTGGATGAACACAGCAGGCCAAGCAGCATCTCAGAAGCACAAAAGCTGACGTTTCGGGCCTAGACCCTTCATCAGACTCTTTTTCTGATGAAGGGTCTAGGCCCGAAACGTCAGCTTTTGTGCTCCTGAGATGCTGCTTGGCCTGCTGTGTTCATCCAGTTCCACACGTTGTTATCTCGGATTCTCCAGCACGTGCAGTTCCCATTATTAGCTGATCATATTTGTGCTGGTTCTCTCAAAGACTTTCCTTTCCCTCTAACCCTGCAAATGTTCCCTCTTCAGATGGCTTCTCCCCATCGTTTCCACCGGTCCACACTCTCAGTCTGTGCGTTCCTGAGCTGAATAATCTCTGATACTGTCCTGTTCTCAGTTACTTGATCTCACTACAGGTACCAGTAGGTGTCAGGCCATTGGCGTGCTGTTGGCCAGTGAGCATATATGTGAATGGGAGGTTAAAGGCCAAGGTAGGAAGCACGGTGACTGCTTCTGCAGTAGAATAGTCCTATCGTTTCAGATCACATAGATGGAGAAGTGTAACATGTTACAGGATCGTGCAGCCCAGCACCAGTAAGCGCTTTCAAAAAACAAAGCTGGGGGTTGGGGGTGTGGGGGGGGGGGGGGGGGGGGGGAAGGGGCGTGCAAAGAAAGATGGTCTATGAATCACATGCATAAACCACTACAAATCACCTCTCCATTGACCATCTGCCCTCGAGGGGCACAGGGTCAAAACCCTGGAACCAGCAGCTGGGTAAGATACACCTAGAGTATCAGACACACTGGCAGCGGTAGGAAGGGGAGTCCAGTTAGTGAACACACCCAGACTGTGACAAAAGGCTGTGGGACCTGTCGACCTCTACCCTGTAATTAGGAACAAGACGGGGTCAAGTGAACGCAGTGACAGAGAAGCCACAAACAAACCGGAATCTGAGCGAATCACTTAGTCAGGTTGCTGCACTGTACAAAGAGGAAGTCTGGGTGCCTGATCACTTTCTGTTCTACGCTTAGATAGCGTTTGAACAGGATGGAAGGAGGTCTTTTGGCCGATCTTGCCTCTGCCGACCATCAGCCATCTATTCTGATCCCATTTCCCAGCACTTGGCCTGTAGCCTTGTTTGGGTTGGTATTTCAAACGCTCACCTAAATACTTTTTAAATATCTCGAGGATTTCTGTCTCCACCACCTTTTCAGCAAGTCTGTTCCAGATGCCCAGCAACATCTTGGTGACAAAATAAAATCCTTGCCCTCAGATTTCCTCTAAACCTCCTGCTCTTTCGCTAAAACTGAGCCTCAGGGTCACTGACCCCTCTGTGACAAGGCAAAAGGTTTCTCTCTGTCCATATCCTCAGAACTCTGTACATCTCAATCAAGTCTCCAAGGCCTTTCTATTCTAAGGAAAGCAATCCCACAACCTGCCTCATCTTTCTCACAGCTGGATCAATGCACTCCATGCAACATCCTGGTGAACCTCCTCTGCACCCTTTCCGTGGGCAACACTTGGGATATTTTCTAATTATTCCCCTATCACTGCTAGACTCGCTGGCCTGCAGTTTCCCAGTTCCTCCCCAGCATCTTGTGGTAACGCCACATTACGTAATCTCTGACAAAAGGTCACCGATCTGCAAATGTGTGCTCCATCCCACTCTCATGGCTGGCTCACTAGGGCACTTCCAGTGTTCTCTGTCCCTAGGTCAGATCGCCAACTTCCGCAGCATTTACACTGGGTTGTGTCAAAACGACCAGTAGCTGCTCCCTCTCTGGTGACCCTGGAGGAGAGGACCAGAGTGCTAGGGTCCAAACGATGGACCAATGCCATGCATCTCAGGCGAGGCATTCTGACTCACCTTGAAGAAGGAGCAGGGAGAGGTTGGCAAATAAAAAAAAAGCACCCAAGATTTCTGCTCACAGCCTGACCTCCTGAGTTCACGTACCTGGACAGACCATATCCAAACTGGCATTCATTTGAGACCAATATGATCCCATGAGGCATTGGCAGGGAGGGATTTTAAAAGGATGTCCCTCCCTTGTGAGACAGAGTTGAACGATGGGAGACAGGTAGAAACTAGGGGTCTCCCACTTCAGATGCAGATGAGGAGAACTTCCCCCAGCCTCCCACCCATCTCAGAGGGTTGTTAGTCTGTGAACTTTTCTTCAGAGAGCGGTGGGAGCTTGGATCACTGAATATTTTTGATGCAGAAACACCTGGCTGACTCAGGGGTTTTAAAGGGTAGGAGGTTAATCAGGCAAGTGTACTAGAGGGCACAATTGGATGGATGACAGTCTTGCAGAATGGCACAGCAGCCCGAAGGGGCCGAATGGACTACCCATGCTCCTAATTGGTCTGTTCAACTGTGCCAGGTAAACCAAATTGAAGCAAAATCATCTCCTGCCAGACTAGCCATTCACTCCTGAGTCAACCTACAGCTGTAGTTTCATTGCAAGGTGCATCATTCATGTTACAAATACACACATTGACCGAAGTGCATCATGTACAATGATACCTGGGGCAGCAGAAAAGACAGAATGAGAATTCTACTATCCCCAAACCAAGACGCGAACTTACAAACTTTGAATCTAAATTGCTCCTTTGATGTTGTTGCTTTTTGTCACTCTTTACAATCTGTCCTACAATGTGGCCCGTGGTCAAAATCTGTTTGAAAATACCCTCATGTGAAGCATGCTTTAGGCACGCCTCAAATACACGTTATTGGTGTCTTGCTAAACTGACAAAACCTTCTTGCCATCTAATTATTGTTTGTGCTCAGTGACGTTGGGGAAGTCCGCAACATTTTTCTATTGCAACGCACACAAATGAACACCACGGAGTTGAGACTTGGGAGGAATTGGAATCTCCAAAAAGATATGCGCTCATCATTAAAAGAAGCTTCTAAAACTTCAGTCATCGGAAAAGAGCCAGCCAGCATCCTGGGGGTGACACAGTCTTAGGATGCTGGAAAAAGGACAGCATCCTACTCAGCCCAATATCTCATGCCACCATTCACTGATAGACAAAGATGGTGGACGTGGACCCAAAGGACCCCAAAACAAGGAGACAATTCACAATGAGCTGCCCATGGATTAACCTGGGCTCGAGGCTCCCTTTGACCTGCTGCAGAATTCCAACGAAATCTTTAGAAAGTTAGATGAAATAAATAAAGATACACACCAAGCAAGCCACATGGCCTCTGACCACATTGTAACCAGAACAGCCAGCAGATCACAGAGGAGGGGGGAGATGGCAAGGATCAAGCTATGAGAGACAGGCCACCAAGCGTGTCTGTCCACCTATTGAGCAAACGTCCCTTTAGTCTCAATAAAAAGTACTTTTGATGTGTTTCAAATGGAGGAAAAGGTATCAGTCAATTTGCACAGCAGGCTCCCACAGACAGCAATTGTCGATGTTGGTGGAGTGGCAAATATTGGGCAGGACAGCGAACTTCCCTTGTCATCACGCAAGGGCGGTCTGAAACCTCGCCCAAACAGTGGCTGTGCAGTACTCCCTCAGTCCCAGGGCTGGACTGTCAATCTGCGTTATGGGGCTTGACTCCACAAACTTCTGACCCCTGAAGCAAGAGGGCTACCCACCGAGCTACAGCTAACACACGTTTACAAACCTACCGTGTTTGAGTACATTCCGGTCAGCACCCTGTCAGGAAGTTGGGAGATCAGGAGTGGCTGCAGATCAACAACTCACATTTACACAGTGCCTTTAGACCCGTAGATATAGGAACAAACGGAGGCCATTCAGGCCTTTGAGTCAGCTCTGCCCTTCAATGAGATCATGGATGATCCTCAACTCCACTTTCTAGCCTTTTTCTCATGATCCCGATTCCCATATTGATTACAAATTTGTTTCCCTCAGCCTTGAATATACATAATGACCCAGTCTCTACAGCCCTCTGTGGTAAAGAATTCCAGATTCTCTCCCCTCTGGAGAGAAATTCTTCCTCATCTCTTTCTTAAATGGAGTGACCCCTTATTCTGACGTGAAGCCCTCTGGTCCTAGTCACTCCGACATGGGAAAACAACCTCTCCACATCTACCCTATCATGCCACCTAAGAATCTTACAGGCTTGAGTAAGGTTGCTTCCTATATTCCAAAGAGTCTGAACATCCCAAGCCACTTCACAGGAGTTTATGAGACAAAATAAACAGATGCTCAACCATGAGAAAAAGCTATCAAATACTTGGTGAAGTGAGGAGCTTACGAACAGCATTTTAAAGAAGGGAGGGAGAAAGAATTGGAGATGTTTAGAGAGGGAATTCCATCAGAAGGTTGGAACAGGGCCCAAGCCAGAGATGATGTAATGCTGTACAAACAAATTAATATCTCTATTTTCATGCCCTTTCTATGCATTGCTTAAATGTTTCCAGATGGGTGGGAACTGAAGACTGAATGAGGAGGTTGGATTAGCCTGAGGGGTGGGGAAAGACAGAGAGGGGCGCAAACCATTTCTCCCTTTCATAACTGCATACTATCAGCTGTAGCATCAGACATACTTCCAAACCTGCTCTCATAGGAGTGGCCCATTTCCTTTCTCTCCACAGCAATAATAATGAACCCACTGATCAAGCTTGGCAACATTGACAGAAGCAGAAGAACTGGTCTTTGAGATGTGACAGCTCTCCTGCGAGGACAGCGGGCCCGGGATCAATGGGACATCTGAGGAATGTGCCTGGGCGAAGTCAAAAATTGGGCAAGCACCGAGTTATAGTCTGACAAGTTTGTTTGAAATCACAAGTTTTCAGAGCACAACCTCTTTGTCAGGTGCAGGGAGAGGACAGCACACAGACTCAGAGTTTATAGACAGAGAGATGAAGGGCAGAGAGATCAAAGGATCATACAACTAGTGTGAGTGGAGTCAACAAACCTAAAGTGTCTGATGGATGCCGCCTTTAACCATTCACACATTCCTGCATTCTAGAAGCAAGGTATGGAGAACTCTGTTAGAAAGGAGGTACAAGTTTCAATTCTGATGCAAATTCCAGAATCCATTTCAAGTCACTGCCCTGAGATAATGAAAAGTTTCATCAGGGTCTGCTTAACTTTCCAAACTTCAAACAGACAGAGTGAGAGGAACGTAGAAAAGCTGACATCTCAGGACAGACTCTGAAATGTAGATGCGAGGCCTTGTCCAGAATCTGTCTCAGAGTATTAACTCGGAATCAGGCTGGTTTTATCCCGAAAGCAGGAATTTATGAAACGCCACACTGACCGACTGTGACTACAAACTGTGTGGTTCTTGAACAAAATAGAATGTATCTGCAAACAAACAAACATTTTGGATGAAATGTTATGTGTGTGTGTGCGCGTGTGTGCGTGAGAAACAGAGAGTTTGCCCAGGGTCATCGAACATTTCCAACACCGATCCACTCTTAACATGCAGAGGCGGGCTGTTTGTGTTTGCACAGTGGCAACTTACAAGATACAGCCAAATTCTTAGGATCCTTTCCTCCCCCAGTGCTATGCACACAGCACTCAAAAAGGAGATTTTCTAATGCCATAGGATAACAATCACCAAAAACAAGTCATAGAGATGTACTATACAGAAACAGACCCTTTGGTCCAGCTTGTCCATGCTGACCAGATAGCCTAAACAAATCTAAATTTGCCAGCATTTGGCCCATACCCCTCCAAACCCTTCCTATTCATGTATCCATCCAGATGCCTTTTAAATGTTGTAATTGTACCAGCCTCCACCACTTCCTCTGGCAGCTCGTTCCATACATGCAGCATACTCTGTGAAACAGTTGCCCCTTAGGAATCTTTTAAATCTTTCCCCTCTCATCTTAAACCTATGCCCTTTAGTTTTGGACTGTTCACCCTAACTTGAGGCTGGTGTGAACTCATTAAATAAATCCAAGGAAGTACAAATTTGCAGTACAAAAAAAAGTCATTTGACCCAAGATGCCTATGTGGAGCTTATGCTCCTCTCCTCCTCAGAGCTTATTTTAGATATTTTCTATGATCCTGTTTAGAGGCATTAATTGGCACTTGCGGAATACACTCTGTTGCCCCTACTTCCTAGGTCAGAGATTGGGACATTACCTCTGCAACACAATTCACAACTCTAAAATCACCTTAAGAACACCAGCTAAACAAAGCCAGTAGCAGCTTCATCCCAACCATCGAGCTGAACAAAAAAAATCTACTCCTTCCATCAACCATACCTACACAAAGCCTCAAGGGTCATAAACAGAAGGAACTTGTCTCGTTGAGATCCAAGTACAAAATACAATCAACAATTTTCATTGAAAGGAATTTCAGGATGAATGACCCAGCTCTGGAGCTGGTGGGACTTGAACCCTGATCTCCTGGCTCTGATTTTCGCTTGGAGGTGCAAGTGTTTTTAATGCAGTGAAGCAGTGCAAGGCTTATCACAGGACCGCTGTTAATAAAGTTGAAAATATGCCACATACAGAGAGAGAGCGAGAGCGAGAGAGAATTAAAGCCGAACTGTTTGAAGAAAAAGCTGCTAATGAAGGAAGGAATAAAATCCGGGGTATTAATTTGATTAAACTCTCACCAGTTTATGTTCCTAATCAGTTTTCCCTATTATCACATGCTAATTACCAGAATCCTCTGCACATGACCAACACATAGCCACTGCCATTCACAATCAGTGAACTTTGAGACACCTGCTTGTCAGAATACAGGGAGGATGTTGTGAAACTTGAAAGGGTTCAGAAACGATTTTCAAAGAAGCTGCCAGGGTTGGAGGGTTTCAGCAATAGGGAGAGGAAGAATAGGCTGGGGTTATTTTCCCTGGAGTGTCGGAGATTGAGGGGTGACCTTACTGAGGTTTATAAAAATCCAGGGGCACGGATAGAGTGAATAGACAGGGTCTTTGTCCCCCAAGAGAGGGGTGTGCAAAGCTCGAGGGCATAAGTTTAAGGTGAGAGGGTAAAAATTCGAAAGGGCCCTATGGTACAGGTTTTTCATGCAGAGGGTGGTGTGTGTATGGAATGAGCTGCCAGAGGAAGTGGTGGAGGCTGGTACAATTGTAACATTTAAGAGGCATCTGGATGGGTATGTGAATAGGAAGGGTTTAGAGGGATATGGGCCAAATGCTGGCAAACGAGACCAGATTAATTTAGGATACCTGGTCAGCAAGGTGAACCGAAGGGTCTCTTTCCCTGCTACACATCTCTACGACTCAATAATACACAAATAATCTGTTGAGGCACTAAACTATATTTTTAAACCAACCTGTTTAGCCAGGTTAGTGCAGGTCAGGGGCAGGTGAGACTTGAATCCAGACCTTTTGTACCAGAGGTAGAGACGCTACCACTGCACCACAAGCCTCCGAGGCAGCAAGGTATCACTGCAGAAATAGTTCATGGATTTCATGACACCCACCCATCCAGTTGACGATCACCACCAACTATCACTCTACATCCTACCTTAGGTTGGCAAGCACAGCCCATTGAGAAACAGGAAGAACACAGCCTCTCCTCGCTTCTGCAATGATCACACAAAGATTATTCCCTCACTGCAAGGTATTGGAGACTGTGGCATAGCTACCATGCAAATACCACTCTACTGTATATTAGCTGTGGCTTAGTGCATAGCGCTCTGCTGACTAAGTTAACAAGATTTTCGGGTTTGAATCACACTCTAGGACTTGAACATAAAAACATTCACTTTAGTGCAACACCGAGGGAGGGCTGCATTGTTGGAAGTGCTGTCTTCTGGTCAAGATATTGCACCAAAGCTGTATGTGTTAGTTCAGGAAGATGCCACCAATCCTGTGGGAGGACAGTTCTCTCTGTTGCCCCAGTCCATACCGATCTCTCAATTAAACCGGGGGAAAAAGAAAAGATGATCTGGTCACTGTGATATTACAGTGGGAGCTATTTCTGCACAAGTGATTACAACTGCTACATTACAACAGTGGAGAGGCAATAGACTAGTGGTATTATCACTGACTGTTAATCCAGAGACCTAGATAATGTTCTGGAGGCCCTAGTTCGAATCCTGCCACAGCAGATGGTGGAATTTGAATTCAGTAAAATATCTGGGAATTAAGAATCTAATGATGGCCATGAATCCATTGTCATTTGTCAGATAAACCCCATCTGGTTCACTAATGTCCTTTAGGGAAGGAAATTGTCATCCTTGGCTGGTCTGGCCTACATGTGACTCCAGACCCACAGCAATGTGGTTGACTCTGAACTGCCCTCTAGGCAATAAATGCTGCCTGGCCAGTGATGCCCTCATCCCATGAGAGAATTACAAAAAACACATTGCTTCAAACGCTTTGAGATGGTCGCACAAGGTGCTACAGAAATGCAAATCTCTCTTCCTTTTTTAAATTGTTTCTGATCATTACAATGACAGAGAGAGAGAGAAAAAAAACAATGAAACCGGGAGGCATTGAAAAGATGAAACAGAGTGGAAGACATCATTAACAGGCTTTAACGGAGAATGGCAAAGGCAAGATTAAAGATGAAGCATCACAAAGGCAGGAGGAGAAAGGCAAAGAGATCCTTCCAGTGGAAGAAAGGCAGAAAAAGGATGCAGTGGTCAGGACAGCAGAGGATTAGTTGGACGTTAATGGAATACAAGAGGCTAAGCAAGGCCATGGAGGGAATTTTTCAACCTGTTGAAGAATGTTGAATCAATAGAAGCTGGGAGCACTCAACCCTGGTTGTGTTCAGGGCATTTCCCATTTGGGAGCCTGGCCTTTGCTGCTGATTGTTACTGGTATTGTAATTCCTGGCAACAAGACAAATCGCACAGACACATTTAAAACAAAAGCAATCATGAGGTGGCAGAAACCACCCCACACTGTTGGGCAAGGTTTCTGTCCTTGACTTGAAACGGCAGTGTGAAAAAAAGTCATTTGTCAGCCAGGCTCGGGCAAAGGGAATGCGAGATACTTTCTCACTCCTAAAGCTGGTGATATTCTCTCTCCATCGACCCAACGCGCTTTCCTGCTGAGGCAGTAAGTGGAGACTGGGGAAGTAGAGGAGACTAATGGGAGAGTGAAGGTCTACTTGAAACATGGAGGGAAGGCGGTGGCGGGTTGCTGGGGAGTAGAGAGTGGGGTTGACTCCTCCTTACAACAACTCCAACAGCTCACCGATACTTCCGTAAGTCAGTCAACTTTACGGGACTGGCTAAGCATGTAAACCTCAGCCGAGCTTTACCCTGGCCATGTACAAAGTTCACTTAGGGATTTCCCAGTGAGAGAACAATCTTACGCATTCCCCTCCCTGTCACTTAAAACAGGATTCTGAAACTGATTGTTCTTCCAGCTGTGAGATGAGCTAAACTCACAACACAGTCAGCATCAGGCCCTGGTCCACCTTGGCCCTTTTGACACAATAATTTAATGCAAACCATTAAGTGAGTCCCAACGATCTTGTTCTCGAAAATAAATTCTGCATTTGGTGTTTGCACAGACTCAGGTAAACACATCACCCAGAAACAGGGTGGCAAATTAATTCCTTTGCACAACTGACCTCTCAAAGACAAACACAACTTGAACAGCCATCTACTGCTTAGCTAAAAATAGACACACTCCTGATAACTGTTCTCCTTGACTGACTCATTAAATTCTTGTTGTCCTGCAGACATCAAAATTCTTTTGTGTCGCTGTTCCCCCTAATTGCCTCCCACAGACCTCTCCCTCGCCACCCCCAAATCTCATCAAACACACACAAGGTTCTATGGTTATCACTTTCCACCTCGTGAGAGCCTTGTAATTGCTTTAAGTCGCATGTAATCGCTGGCCTTTAAAAATACGACGTTTGAAATCACAGTCAAATCCTTCAAGGGCATATTTTGGGAAGAGAAGGTACTAACAGTAGAGCAGTAGAGTCACAACTGTGTGAGGACTTGTGTCTTTGTGAGGACTTTCACTAAATAGAAATAAGCCATGTGCAACCCCCCCTGCCCTCTGCCGTCCCCCCGCCCTACCAACCCCAAGGCTATCCCACCCCTTGTTCAATATCTGGTTGAGCTGTAGAAACTGAAATGTTGTTGTGTCTCCAATTTTCATTCAGCCTCTGCCTCCCTATTCATGCAACTTGGTCGTAGATAGCTTCAGAAGCAGGAATAAGCATGGCAATTCTCAAGGATAAAGGACGTCTTAAATTCAGGATAAAAACCTTTCACTTGCTTCTTCAATACAAAACAAAATATAAAGATAAACCCTGCCTAGAAGTAATTATTTGGGTTCCGGCATCAAAGATTCTGTGTCAGTAACACTGACCAAGGAAGTTCCAAGTCTCTCTGGGTTCAGAGATAAATTGGTTGCGGCAATAGGGGTGGGAGGGAGGGAAGGCACTGACATTGGTGGAGAAAAGATGACAAAAAGTAATAATCTGCCAGCATCCCATCTTTGTCAGCACCTTCCTGACCCACAACTTCGACCATTTAGAAGGACAATGGCAGCAGATATTTGGGGACGTCGCTAACTTGGCAGTCATTCAAAACTCTGACGTGGGGAGTATACTGCCATGCTTTCATGTCATGGAGATAAAATCCTGGAGCTCCCTTCCTACCTGCCCTGTGGATGTACCTCTACCACTAAGGGCTGCAGTGGTTTTAAAGGCAACTGTCCCACCACTTTCTCCAGGGCAACTGGGGCTGACAGTAAGTACTGGCCCAGCCGGCAATGCCCACAATCCCACTAAGGAATAAGAAAAGCCTTCAAAATTCTCACAAGACCAGACGAGTTAGTTGTGGGCTCGGATGTTCCCGAAGGTAGGGAGCCTAGAAACAGAAGGATGGGTGGGTAAACCGTTCAGAATGAGACGAGGAGAAATTTCTTCATCAAGAGAGCGGTGAGCCTGTGGAATGCTCTGTCACGGAAGGCTGTCGAGACCAAAACAGGAGGCGCTTTCTGGAAGAAGGTAGGTATAGCTTGTGTGACCAAAGGGATTGGGGTATGGCGGGAGGGGGTGGGGGTGGGATTAAGGCATTGAGTTCGACGATCAGTCATGATCATTTGGACTCTCGGCAAGAGCTCGAATGACCTCTTCCCGCTCCCATCTTCTACGTTTCAGTGTTTAAGAAAAAAAGCAACAACAGAACTGAACTTAGCAGATTACTGATAAGCTTGCTTTGTCAATAATGACTAGATAAGGTAACAGAAAACTAATACTATCCACAGAACTGTACCAGAGTGAGACAGTCACACTCGGAGGATGTTTTACATGGCCCCAATCCGTAAAACTCTTATCTGCGCTCCTTCCCATTATAGTCATGTACTGAATTTTACTAATGAGCCCTTTACCAAACCCATAAACTGACTATCACTTCCTATCTTATGACTTCTGCTTAAGTCAGGATCTGACTAATCATTTAACTAATGATTCATAAAATTGGTTTGAGTGCCCAAACAAGCGAGCTACAGAGCAGGGTTAACCCTTTCGCAAGTTGGAGGTGGACCTTATCAAAGTTCCAAGATGCGCCAGAGGTGAGGAGCAAATCAGTTAAACATATTTGGAACTGACTCAGGCACCCATTCAAGAAGGGACAACAGCATAGAGTGCTGAAGAGTCTCAGCAGGTCTGGCAGCACCTTGGGGGGGGAGACACAGAGTTGTCGTTTCAATTTCCATATGACTGTTCTGTGAAACTCAACCAGGGAACTGGCAGCGTCTCCCCTCAGGCTTCTGGAAGGTTCCCTGATCATGAGGTGGGTGGAAGGACAACCACAGTGACTCAAGCACTGATGTTCTTGCTTCCCGAGTCCCCCAGCACCACACACATTGCGGTCAATAGAGTCCTCCTCCAGAGCCACAAATGGCAGGCAGGGAGATTCCAATCAATACAGAAACCTGTACCGTCATCCGGTTGCATGCTACAATGTCACGGTTTACCATAAACAGCATGGGTACTCCATTCAGCCCCCTGGTTCATGGCAGATCTACTTCCATTTTCCTGCCCTACTCCTTTCTCTCCCCCACCCCCCTCAATTCCCTGAGACAGCGTTAATTTGTTGACCGCGGACTTTTAAGAAGGTAGAAATCCATACGTCATTTGAACACTAGTTTTGTTCCTCCACCCATTCCATTACCACCCTTCTCCGTCACTGCATCATGAAATCTTGTGTTATTTAATCAACCCACCTCACCCATCATAGATCCTCTCCTAAGTTCCTCCTACTAAAACCCCAACTCATCCCTTTCCACTGGCTAAAAAAAAAATTAAGATCACTATATCTCTTCAGTTCTGATGTGAAACACCCACACTGCTTCTCTGCACAGATGCTGCCTGGCCTGTGAATGTTTTCCAGCCTTTTCCTACAAAAATCGCCATATTGAATTTGGAATTCTAGACTGAATTCTAGATGGAATGTCCACATCCCTCTGGGGCAGGCCATTTCAAATGTACACAACTTTTGCAATTTCTCCTCATCTCTTGCCCTAAAATGAATGATCCCTTAGCCCAGAGTATGTGCCGCATGTTCTAGATGTTCCAGCCAGGGAGAAACAACCTCTCGCTACTCGCAGACAGATATTCAGAACAATACTGCAGTTTAAAACCTAGATTACACTTTTTTCTAAAATAAAAGAAGAGACCAGTGTGGAAGGGCTGGGACAGGTGGGGAAGGAACAGAAGACAATAGTAGTGTTTCTGGGCTTTTGATAAATCTTGTGACCAGACAGGGGGTCATCAATACAGTTGCTGGAAAAGCTCAGCAGGTCTGGCAGCATCTGTGAAGGAAAACACAGAGTAACCCGTTTTGGGTCCGGTGACCCTTCCTCAGTCACCGAAACATTAACTCTGTTTTTTCCTTCAACCTGCTGAGCTTTTCCAGCAACTTCTGCTTTTGTTCTTGATTTACAGCATCCACAGTTCTGTTGGTCATCAATACAGTGTAGCTGTGGTCAGTGCATTTATATTCCTTCCGCTGTTTAAATGAAGACAGGCTAGGCTTGACATAGCATCTTCCATGGCCTCTGGATGTCCAAGCACTTATATACTTGATTGCCTTGAAATGGTAACGCATGACAGCATGAGGATAGCTAGCTCAATTCTCAAAGTGAAAGATCAAGGTCAAATGCACATCAGAAGCCTCCACCCAAGCTGATTTCTCAGGGCTGTGCTAAAATACTGCTTGCTGCAATGCTTATCCATAACTATTCTTAACAACTAAGCCTTACACTCCAAGCCTGAATGCAAAACAGAATGACTGTGGTGACTGATGATACAAGGGGAAATACCATTTGTATCCACACAGCCACGAACATCTTCTAGCTGAGGTTAGGCTGAGGTCTTGTCTGTCCCTTTCAAATGATTCCCAACACTATCCAGAGAGTATGGAGCTCTCTGTATCCTGACCATCCATTCCTCATTCAGCGTCATGGAATCCAGATTAATTTCTGGGCTTGTCTATATGTAAATGTCAACCGAGAGCGCCAACATGAAAACACACATCGTGCGAATGCTTCTGAAAAAAAAAATAAAATCACGAGATGAAACTAATTTAAGAAAAAGTAAACAAATGCCATCCTGGCTTTTAAAGACGCAGAACTTTGTCAGTAAATCTTTAGCATGTCATCTCAGAGGCATTGTGCACACATTCTCAATTCCAAGAACTAATAGGTCAATGGCAGCCAAAGGAAATGATGTAACTGCAATTCACATCTGCTCCAGTGTCAACCAACTCCCAGGGGTTTCAGTTGCCATGGCGATGTCATTCAGCAAAATAACAATCCAAAAAAAAAGTAGTTTCCAAACTTTCTCAGACGAAGACGAACTATCTATCCGCAGGATAGCTACTCCATCTGTACTGAAACCCACCTCTCAACACAAGCATATTTGTCCATTACCCAGGGTTTGGGGGGGGCTGGTGGCAATGAGAGATCACAAACGCAGGAAGCTGTCAGCTCAGCGCTCCGAGCTGCTTTGAAAATTTTAAGTAGCATTCCATTCCATTCCAGTAGAAACCCAGATATTCCCACAGAGATTCTCCAAGTGCTGCACATTTCTGTCCACAGACAACCAGGACCATCTGTTGTAAGAAGGTCCAAAAGCAAGGAAGTTACACCAAATGGATTGCTGAATATATTAACCCAATATATTCATTGGAGTTTAGAAGAATGAGGGGATCTCGTAGAAAGCTATAAAATTCTAACAGGACTAGGCAGGGTAAACGGGACATTCTGATGTCCAGGGAAGACAGGGGTCGCAGTCTAAGGAAGCAGGGGTAGATCGTTTCGGGAGGAGAAATGTCTTCACCCAGACAGCCTGTGGAATTGTCTGCCACTGAAAGCAGTCGAGGCCAGAACAGTAAATGCTTTCAAGAAGGAGTTAGATATAGTTCTTAGGGTTAAAGGGGTATGGGCAGGGGGGGGGGGGGGTGCTGGTACGGAGGAGGAAGAAAGCAGGAACAGGAGACTGATCAGTCATCATCATTCTGAATGGTGCAGCAGGCTCATAAAGGGCTGAATAGCCTGCTCCTTCTCCTATTTACTATGTTTCCAACCCATTGTAAATCTGTTGTTTGGCCGCAATTGGAGTATCGTGTCCACGCTGATTGCAGCATCATCAGTAAGGATGTCAAGGGCCGAAAGAACAGATTAACAGAACTGGCATCAGGAACGAGGAGCTTCAGCTGGAGAGAACAGCAAAAGGTGGGAATCTTTTTGATGTACCAGAGAAAGGTTCAAACAGCAGATTTAGGAAAGATGTCAAATTCTCAAGGGTTTTCGGTTGAGCAGACAAGGTGAATAGATTCTAGTGGAAAGACGAGTCAGTCTAGTCAGTTTTCAGACAATGAATGAAACAGCCAGAGGGGAGATGAAAATTAGGTTTGAAATGTCCTTGTTATAATCTGGGACACATCGATTGAAACAGCCGCACAAACAAGAGAATATTACAAGTGATCTATGTGAGCTAATACTGTAAAAGTCTCAGAACACACTCTTTAGAATGGCTCTAAAAGGTTGTGTTACGGCTATGGATGTGTCATTCGGAGAGCAATGAGAAACCACATTTCAGTATTTCAGTCACCCGAATACAAGTTAGGAATTGGAAGAGTTCCTACTTTCAAGTGCTATCTAACAATACTCTGCGAAAGTTAGCATGCACCTGGGCATAGGGCAGGATTAAAGTCGGTTACAGGTTGTCCCAGTCTGTAAAATCATGCACCATTGGCCATCAATGACCATTTGGGCAGAGCGAGAGAGTCAATAGTGATAACAGACTTCCAAGCTAATCAGCAATCAGTGTCTGAAGAGGTGAGAGGATTGATCACTGTTGAGCAGGGGTGCCAAGCCACAGACTAATGAAGAATTCATTGCCTTTCTACCACCAGAGACCTCAATGAGCCCGTGGGGAAATGCTGTGTCTGGAAGGTCATGGCCTTTCACACATGAAATCAGTTCATACAGGTGCGACTGGCCTTTGGCATTTCATATCTAATGTGGTGAGCTGCAGTGCTTTTGTCTAACCGAACCAACACTGAGGTAGACTGCAACAGAACACGTTCAAACAAGTTCTGATTGACGACCTCAAGCTGGAGGGGAGATTTCATCAGAATAGTGGACTTCAATCAGAGTTTAAATCTATTGGGCTAGTGGATTTCCCTGGATTTATAATGTTTCTCAGAAGATGTGGACACAGGGAGTTGTGTACAAGGTCAAGGATAAAGTTCAGATGAGACTGTCCTCTTTGATAGCCTGGTATCACAGGAGCAGTGCAACGGCACACAGCAGGTTGGAAATCGGCTGGGACCTGTAAAGCCACAGGATTGGGTGAGTCCTATATGCTAAGCTCTTGGTTACAGCAGCATCAACAGTGATGTAAAGGGACAGAGAGAGAGGGACGGAGGGAGAGAGAGAGAGAGGGAGAGAGGGAGGGAGGGAGGGAGGGAGCACGAGAGAGCAAGAGAGAGAGCGAGAGCGAGAGCGGTGCCAAGAAAATACTCAGTTCAGAGTTCAGTCTGATCCGGTGGTGGCCAGGACAGGAACAGACTCGTTCACTCTAATACTAACGTACACTCAAGCCTTCTCCCACTCTTCCTTAATTAACTGCATTGGTATGTAGTTTTCCATTTCCCCCTCCCTCGGGTGCTTCTTGTGAGAGTGACTCCTTTGACAGCATCTTCCAAACCTTTACCATCAAGAAGAACAAGGGCAACAGAAACATCAGGAACACCAATGTTTGCAATCTCCCTTCAGCCAAACACCAGCCTGACTGGAAACTATACTGATGGTGGTGGGTCAAACCTCCTTCCCTCCCAGCTTCCATGGACTGCAATGGCTCAGGAAGGCAGCCCACAAACATCTTTTCTCAGGTAATCAGGGATGGTCAGAAATGTCAAGCTGGCTTTCATAAGCTCACATCTTCGGATTTTAAAAAAAAGTATTTGTGGAAGCAAGTGGGGAGGGTGGACAGTAGAAACATATGAAACACGAGCAGTCGGCCATTCAGCTCCTTGAGAGAGCCCCACCATTCTAGAAAGGTCATGTTTGATCTATCCCAGGCTTCCATGTCTATTTTATCACAGGTCCTCATAGCCCTCAATTCCTAGATTTTGGAAATTATCATCAGCCTCCTCTTTCAGTGGTCTATCCACGATGACTCTCCATGATAAAGAACTCCAGAAATTCACGACCCCGCTGGGAGAAGAAATTTCTCCCCTATCTCAGTTTGAAATTAGTGTCCCCCTTATTCTGTAGCTATGCCCTAGTTTGAGATTCCCCTCGCTAGTGGAAACATCTTCTCAGCATCAATACTGTCAAGACCCTCCAGAATCTTGTATGGTTTTAAAAAAAGCAAGATTGCTCCTTATTCTTCTAAACTCTAATGAATAAAGACTAACCTGCTTAGTCACTCTTTGAAAGTCAACCTGTTCATCCCAGAAATCAACCCAGTAATTCTCTCTTGATCCTCGTCCAAAAACCCAGTACATTCTTTCTTAAATATGGGGACCTAAGTGGAAAATTGGGCAGGTCAGCCTGGACATATATGTTTTCTACTTAGATAACAAGGTGTAGAGCTGGAGGAACACAGCAGGCCAGGCAGCATCAGAGGAGCAGGAAAGCTGACGTTTTGGGTCTGGGCCCTTCTTCAGAAATGTTAGAATATGTTTTATACTGATGTAAGTTGCTACGCAACCCTAATTATATGACACAGCTGAAGGTGGCAGGGTTGATTCCCAAGCAAGAGGTCGGGGTAGGAGAATGGGCACCAAGAAACATTCACTTCAAAAGATTTCTGCAGTGCTTTGCAAAAAAAAGGGAAGGTGGTGAGATATGGGAGTGACAAGCACGAGGAAATGAGTGGCAATCCAATACGAGGGCAGTAGACAGTACAAGCAAATGTGTATCATCACTGCAAGCAGAAAGAAGCTGAAGATTTTGATGGAGAAGGACAGAGCAATTAACATCGAGCTGTTTAGAGGAGAATCTTCTGTACTGTATTTCAGCCTGACACCTTCACATCCTGTACTACCCATTGTCAAACACTCACTAATGGCCTACGAGTCGTATAATTAAAAACTTCAAAACCCCGCTGACAATGTGTTGCGAGCAACACCAGGTATTTATAGAATTCCCTTAATGTAATAAAACACCTGGGGATGTTTCGCAGGAATGTCAACAGACAGTGAGCTAAAAAAGGTGATACTGGAACACAGCAATAGCACAGAGCTTTGGCAGCATTGCAAGGATGGTGGAGGATGAGGCCAGGATTTGAGAGGAGGATCGTATGACAGAAACACCTCCGGCACCACAGTCGGATAACCTGAGCCACCAGCCACACCTCCAACTCTATCCTAGCGCTCAAACTAAGGCTTGTCAATATGAGTTGCAGATTCTTAATGAATCAAAAGTGACGATCCAGCCATTGGAATAACAGCATGTGAAGAATGGCTATTTGCTCACCATATAAGCACATGGATCACCAGAGCAGTAGGCCTTTCTGCCCCTCATGTCTGCACTGTCACTCAATAAGATCATGGCTGATCAGATTCTAACCTGAAATCCACATTTCCTCTCACCTGTGGTCCCCACCCAGCCAACGCATGACAACATTTCATTCCCTGACATTGACATGGTCCGGGCCACACAACTGTTCGTCAACTGAGTTGATCCAGAAGGGGCACTTGCTAACTTTACCCCAATTGCACTGCAGAGCAGTTTACTCTCTGAAGACGCACCTGCAAAAGATTTTACGAGGAGAGCTGTCCACATTTGTCCAGGGCTCGATTAGGAAATTATTCTCACGTTTGCCATCCAGGCTGCCCTCGTGTCTTTTCAAAGCTGAAAACCGGCGCCTTCCCCCAGCCACTGCCAAAGATATGCCCATCTGCACGCCTGCATTTCGCTGAATCATGGTTCAAATGATTCCCATTCATCTTGGCTCCACCGGAGCAGAGGGGAGGGAGGAGGATTGGGATACAGCTGGCTGCCCCCATCTGTTTCTGATTCGTGTCTGTGTTTCCTGGTTTGTGATCTGACTGCGCGGAGAAGCTGGACAGTGGCAGTGAGGGGTGGCGCGCTGCCACCACCGCCTCCCCGCCCACCACCCTTTACCCCTCCTGGAGTTGGATAAAACCCAAGCTTACCGCAACCAGCATTCTCTCTCAAAAGGATCATTTCAGGTCTCGCTCCCCCACCCCCCCACCAGGCTCTGCCATGATGAGGGTACCAGGAATTTGATAAACACAGTCAGAGAGGAGGGGGTGAGGGGTGGATGCATACAGAGTTAGAGAGAGACAGACAGACACAGGATAAAAAGGAGACAGACAGAGGGAAAGGGAAGGGGTTACCAGACCAAAAAATACACACACACGCGCGCGTGCGCGCGCGCACACACACACACACACACACACACACACACACACACACACACACACACACACACACACAATAAACTCGCCTGCCAGATTCATGCGGAATGGTCGTCATGGTAACGAGAAATTATGAAGAATAAATAAATATCACAAGAGTCAATTTGATGCATTCCAGCATCCAAGCAGTTTGGCTAACACCACAGACCTATTTATCAACCTATTTCAAATATTTCATCCTAAAGATTACAGACAGGCTCAATTTCCTCCAGCTTACTAAATGACCTGGAATTCCCAAGGGACTCGGCCTGTGCTGTGCAACATCTCAGCCAGGGCACCCCTGGGGTTTCATGGGCAGGAGAAAGGTTTAGAACTATCCCCAGAGATCAGGAGGGATGGGGTGGGGGGGAACGGTTTTTTTTTGGAAAAATCGAAATCAGCCAGCCCCCTGGGTGATCAGTATCTCTTGTTTTGGACTGTTCCTGTTTGGAAGATCATCTCACCGTTCCAGCGAATAAGCCCTCTGATAAAACCAGGGTCTGCATCATTTCCATCGCCCCAGCTCCTGGTGGTCTCAGTATAACCTGCAACCCAAACTCACCTGCTTCAGTAAGGGCATGGAAAGATCCAAGTAGGAGGAAAGGAGAAAAAACTGCCAATCACGAACGAGAGCGTTTTTCTTGGTAGTTGTTGTAGCAATCATAGAGCACAGAAACTAGCCCTTCAGTCCATCCAGTCCATGCCGACCACAATCCCAAACTAAACTAGTTCTCCCAGCCTGCACTTGGCCCACATCCCTCCAAACCTTTCCTATTCATGTTCTCATCCACATGTCTACTGATTAGCCAAAGGTAAACGGGAAGGGAGCTGTTCAGGATCACAGGGGGACAGGAGCGCAGGAGCACGAAGAGGTCACGCAGTCCCCTCAGTCTGATCTGCCGATCAGCAATATCACGACTGCTCTGTATCCTGACTCTTTAGTCATTTATGGGTTCAGCAATCCTTTCCAATCTTATCTAACACACACTGCCAGAATACAATGGCACCAAATCTGTCTTTCTCTCTCTCTCACTCACTCACACACACACACACACACAACACAATTTGGAGATAAAACAGGTGCGCGTTCACGGCTGCTGGGCCAACATCCTAAAAGTCTCGACAACAGAACAGGCCGCAGATGCTGGAAATCTGACATAAAAACCAACAAAAGCTATTCAACCAGTCAGGCAGCATTTGTAGCAAGAAACCACTCTGGCAAAAATGTCTCCCTCGATCGGAAATCTTAACTCTCTTCTCCACAGAAGAGAGCCTCTTTTGCGCTTGTTCCAGATTTTATTCTGGAACCGTTTCCCGGCCAACGGGGAATGTTCTCACTCTGAGAACCATGTTTTCCCTGCATAACCTGCAACAGACAAGAGTGACCTTGCTGTTTGCTACCTGTATCTGAAGGGTCATGGCTGAATAAACTGGGGACAATTGCCAAGACAGATGGTGACTACAAACGGACATTCCAGTGCATGTATTTTAACCGCTCAAAGTTGAGAGATAAGGAAAGAAATCATCGGAGGGGAATTCCAGGACTGGGTGTAGAAGATACGGCCCCAGTGCCCAGCCAATTTCACATGGTGCTCATCGCATAACGTAACAACGTAGGGTGATCACATTTACAAATGTTAAAAGTAGAACCCACTGGAAAGCTATGGGAAGGTGAGTGTCCATGAGGAGTGTCAAGCCAATGGCTGGAGGCTGAGGCAGGGCGGTTTAAAGTTACTGAGCTGCATAACACCACCTGCAGCAACGTATCTAGCCACGTGGCAACGTGATCCCATTCATCATTTTAAAAAGGGCTCATCAGCAACAGTGCCGGAAGGATGTGCCAACTCGCCTGCTGACGTCAGAAGGGGCTTTGAGGGAGAAGGGATCGTAGGAACAGGAATAGGCCACTCAGCCCCTCCAGCCTGCTCTGCTGTTCAGTGAGACCATGGCCTAATTCCACTTACCTCCCATATTCACTGATGTGTTTGCTTAATAAAAAAAGTTTCCATCTCAGATTTAAAATTAGCCACTGATCTAGCATCTACTGCCATTTATGGAAGAAGCACTCCAAACATCTACCAACCTGTGTGCGTAGAAGTGCTTCCGAAGATCTCTCCTGAACACTGCTCCCTCGTTCTAAATCCCCAACCAGCGGAAATTGTTTATTCTGATCTGCCCAGTCTTTTCCTGTTAACCGTTGGAAGACTTTGATCAGATCAATCCCTTCACCTTCTGAATTTGAGAGAAAACAGGTCTAATTCATATAATGTCTCCCTATAACTTAACCCCTGAAGACCGGGTATCATCCTTGTAAACCTACATTGTACTTCCTCCAAGATCAATCTAACCTTCCTAATGTGTGATCCCAGATCTGCTCACAGTATTGCAAGTGGTGTCCAACCAGGGTTTTGTATGATTGCAGCATAACTTCTGCATCCTTGTACTCCAGTCCAATACATATAAAGGTCCACTGCATTAACTTGCTGATGAAGGGTCTAGGCCCGAAACGTCAGCTTTTGTGCTCCTGAGATGCTGCTTGGCCTGCTGTGTTCATCCAGCCTCACATTTTATTATCTTGGATTATTTTCTGTGCCAGTTTGTGACATTTTAAAGACCTAAGCACCCAAACCCCCAAGTCTCTTTGGCCATCCACTGCACTCAACGTCACACCATCCAGAAAGTATCTTGATGGATCCTTTCTCAGCCCAAAATGCATCAACTCTCACTTGCTCACATTGAACACCATCTGCCACAGTGCTGCCCATTCACCTGGTCTATCAATACCTCTTTGTAATTTTATGCTGTTACTATGGTCTGCTCAGGAATACTGCAAGGGTTTGTACAGGAAAAGGAGGGCAAAATTTTACATAAATCTCTTCTCAACACCACCCACCCCCCCAAAAAGAGACCCAGTTTATATTTGGCACAGAAATGAAAAAGTTTTAAAAGTGTCGGGGTTTCATCTACTTTTAGGAAGTTGTTGAGACTCGGGGATATTTAATGCAAAACTGGAAGGATTGATCATTCCAGGAAAAGAGAATATTTCACCCATTCCAGAAACATGAGAAATACACTGGCGGAACATTTTGGCTGATAACACTCTCTTTAGGAAAGTTGACGTTCCACTCTATCCAGGGATTAAAGTACATCACCTAGGCTAGCACTGAAAGTGCAGGACCGGGAGGAATGGTATTCTACCTTCGGGTGAAAACTTAAACTGATTACACATCATCTCTCTCAGATAAACGGGAAAGATCCTATGGCATGACTGTGCGTTCTGGGCCAATATTTAGCTCAACCCAGTTGAGAAATGGGTAATTGTTGTTTACGGAGCCTACAATGCACCTTGACTGCGCTTCAACTTCTTAATTAGCTGTAAAGAGCTTTGGGACAAACTTATATAATTACAGAGATAACAAGGTGTAGAGTGGGATGAACACAGCAGGAAGGTTTCCTGCTCCTCTGATGCTGCTTGGCCTGCTGTGTTCAACCAGCTCTACACTGTGTTATCTCAGATTCTCCAGCATCTGCAGTTCCTACCAGCTCTCATATAATTCCAAGCACTTTTAATTGTTTGTTGTCTCACATAATCAATACCCTCAATGAACGATCACAGCGAGAGGCAAAGCAATGCAGCCAGCAAACTCTGGGCGATCATTCTGCGTTGACACCAATGTATTGGCGGGACAGGATAATGCAAGTGGTTTTGTTGCCCGTCAGGTATTTCCCTTAAGAGTGGCAGCTGTCCAACTGGAAAACAACCTCTGGCAACTCAAACCATTTTGATCATCAGAAGTCACACGACCCCAGGTTATAGTCCCGTAGGTTTATTGGAAATCATAAGGTTTCGGAGTTTCAAATAAATCTGTTGGACCATAACCTGGTGTCATGTGGCTTCTGAATTTGTCCAGCCCAGTACAACACCGGCATCTCCACACCATATTTTGATTGTAAACAAAGGTACACTTGGTGCTGACAGTTTCTGCTGTGTACACAAGCATCACTTCTCATTTTGCTGCAGCACATCACTGGCAATGCTCCAGAGTCTTAAGGGAGACACAAGTGCTAACGACTCATATTTCACAAATGTTTATCCACACTGCGTTATGAATTGAAGATTTCATAACCAGAGAGAGACAGGGAGCGAGGGGGAGTGTGACTGAGGGCAAGAGTGCTTTTCTATGATGCACACTGTATCTGGTCTATACTTCAGATTGTTACATGTAATTGTCAGTAGAAAGACTGTGAAAGGCCAACAGGTTTCTCCTCCCTTGCCTATCCTGCAGGCTAATTGGTTTAATGTCCCCTCTGCCCAAAGTGCCCAACACATCAATGCCTGTGTGCAAGAGTGGACCTGAATGGGTAGAAATGTCAGTTGTACCCATTGCTTGCCCCAGTTAAGATGCATTGCCAATGCCCAAGTGGAAACCTTTACTAGAGCCAATCCAGGACAATTACAGCTGTTGGCTCAAGCCAATGCTGGCCAAGAAACTGACCTCAAAGGCTTCACATGGAGCGATAAGCCAGCAGCAGATGTCAACACGTGTAGCCAACTTTACTGCCATCCTCCTATAAAACACACAACTGGTGGCTACCGCACCAAGTCCTGCGAGGTGGATGGACCTAGGGCATAGACCAGCCACAGTCTCACTGGGCAATGGAGCAGGTTCAAAGGCTTAAGTGACCTCCCCTTCCTCCTGTGTTCCAATGGCTCTGGGTGACACTTCTGCCTTACCACTGACTTGTAATGTCATACGACAGCAGGAGTGGCTGGATGAACAGGCTCCAAAATCTGCAGATAATGGTCTTTCTGTTAGATATGTGCCATTAACTGTAAATGCAGTGCATTAACAGTGGAGGGGCGGTGAGCTCAACAAGTCAGAACAGTGGGGGGGAAAAAAAGGCACTCCCAAGATAAATCCCTGAACTCAGTAAGCATTTGGAAACATCTAATACTAACTGCTTCAAAATCAAAAGGAGAGACTGTTAAAATAGGGCTCAATATTTGAACTGCTTTAATTCCAGTGTCTTGTGCATTCCCAACGCCAATTGCTCCACCATAGGTGACGTTCAGCCCACAAGCTCGGAAATTCCTGCCATGCAGATCTCTGCCTCTGCTCTTCACATTCCTGCTTTAAGACTCACAAAATGTACCTATCTGCCCAAGCTTTTAACCACATTCCAAACTACTGCACGTCTACACTGTTATTTATGCTTTGCTTTAAAATGCTCTTGTGAAGCAATCCGGGATGTTAAGCAGTGTGGGATGTTTCATTTCGTTGCATGAAACACGCTTCAAAAATAGAAAAGTGGCTGTTGATGTCAAACTGATTGAGTTAGACATTTGAATGAATAGCTCTGGATGGATCAAATTTCTTTTGTAGTTTTTGCCTCAACATGACCTGACTTGCGATTAATGTTAAGCACAATCTCCTTGTAGAGGAATGAATACAAGATATATATATATGAAATAAACACACACATTTGCATTCCAGGAAGAATTAGTTACACGCACCAGACAACCACACTTTCCAGATGGGAGCAGACATTGACAATAAGCAACCAGTCAGCACTGGGCCAGTTGCTCCCAAGGCCGAGAGATGAGTCAATCAATCTCAGTAAAGTGCAAAACAGAAACCACAACTTGAGAGTCTCAGAGTCTCCCAGGAGTTTGGAATGGGAGGGAGTGTTTGAGTGTGAATATTGGACAATAACCAGGCTGAGCTTGCCATAAATACTGGTCAGGACACCAGCAAGATTCCCTTAAATGGTACTGCAGGATTTGTAAGCTCCTCCAGAAGACAAGGATAGGGCCTCATTCTCCGTGAAAGAGGAGCTAAGACAGTGCTCCTTCAGTACAGTACAGAGGCACCAGTTGAAATTATGTGCTGGAGTAAGGATTGAACTTACAACAGTGAACAGAGGTCACTGGCAACAGTGTCAATCTGCCAGTTCAAACTAATATGCCAAAATGGGATCATTTGTCTGCAGTCCGATTCTGGGTTATCAGCCAGTTAATTCTTCTTTCTCACATAACACAGCACTACAAACCTCAAAAATAATTACAAGCCAGTGAGTGTACACCAGCCAATATAACGATAACTGATGGCACCAGCTCACCTCAAACAATGAACATGTACATTGTCTGATTAGTTAACCGGTCAAGTCTTGAGCCAACAAAAAAAAAATTGCAGCTTCCTGGAAATCAGAAACAACAACTCCAGTGGGTGCCAGCTGTGGAGATGATCAACAAGTTCAGCAAAGACTCGCATTTATATAGCGCCTTCAATGACCCCAGGGCATCCTAAAGTGCTTCTTAGCCAATGAAGTGCTTTCAAAACGCAAGCACTGATTCCACCGCAGTCAAAGTGAGCACTGCAAACTCTCCCAAGCGGCAATGTGATAATGGCCAGAAAGACAATCCATTTGTTTCTGGTGATATAATTGAGAGATAAACATTTGCAAGGAGCCTGGATCTGCCCCTGAAAGCACTAGAACCTGCAAGGCAATAGACCAGGAGCTGGTAAGTGGGATTAGAATGGCTGGACAATTTATTCAGCCATTGCACACACAATTCTGCGTTGTAACATTTCAATTGCTCTTTAAGGAAGAGGTGATCACTCACGGACCCTTACTTAGTGCTAAACAGCCATAGCACTGACAGCACCGAAGCAAACAAAGGCTCACCTGATTAAGGCATGCAAAGTGTCCCAGGAAGCTGAGTGCCAGCAGAGACCAATAGGCTGAATGGCCTGTGTTCTTAAGTACAACAGCAGATTCAAGCTTCAAGTTGTAGCAACTTAAACGAACACGTGTTAATAGATATACAGTACAACAGAATGATCCAACGAGAAGGATCTTGCTAACTGACCGCCCAGTATCCACAGACTGAATGAAAAAAAAATACTTGTGGCGTTCTAAAAGCTGAGAGATCACCACAGTCCCAGTGGGAGCACACAAGAGGAGAGGTCTGGATGGAAACCAAACTCCCAGAAACTCCAACATTATGCTCCCAGTTCAGAGGTCACACTGACTAAGCTCTTTTGGCTGGGGGTGGGGAGGGCGGGGCAGAATTATTTTCATTCAGGATGCAAGGTTGAACTGAAACTGTTGTGTACACACTTGGTGATATTGAAATTCCTTGTCTTGAGTTGGGGAAGAGTATTAACGGTGTGTCCATTTATCCTCAAACTCCAATTAGTATCAGAAAAGTATCGATTTTAACGCAAGAGTTTGAAGAACTTTTGGTGCTTATTAGGAGTGCGCTGTCTTTTTAAGCCTGTGTCAAGGAGTTGGTCCCTTCATGGAGATCTGAATCAAAAAACCCTCGAGTGGCTCCCTGCCTTTTGTTTATTGTGCAATTTAAACTTAAGTAACAAATCAGAATTGAAAGCTAGTCCAAATAACGCTGACCATGAAACTATGATTATTGTTAAAAAAATCCATTTGGTTCACTGATGTCCTTTAGGGAGGGAATCTGCCATCCATATCCATTTTGACCTACATTTGACTCCAGACCCTAGCAATGGGGCTTGCTCTCAAACACCGCCGAAATGACTTCAGAAAGTATCTTAAGGATGAGTAGCAAATGCTAGAAGTAACAAAGAATGAATGAAAACACTCATACTAAACGCATTAAAATTGTCCTAAATCGACTCACAGAAGAATCTTCCAGCCAACGATCCTTAAGAGTCACTGGAATGTGACCAAAAGTTTGTTATAAGAGGTAGGTTTGGAGGAGCATCTGAATGGACGAGGGAGAGAGATAAATAGGCAGAAAGGTTAGAGAATAGAATTCCAGAGTAGGACACGTGTGCATCCAAATCATCCTCAAGAACCTCTCCAACTCTGGTATCCTCCATCTCACAAACCCAGTCCACTCTCACCTCCGTAATACTGCTCATCTTGAAGATACTAACTTGTGTTAGATACATTGCAAAAGTTTTGATTGCATGACACTTAAGGATTTTTGCAAATGTTTTCTCATTGCCTTATAAATACAGCCCAACACCTCACTGCAGCTCAACATATCAGCCTGTGTAAAATGCCATCTTTGTTGGAAAAAGATTACCTCGGTTAAAGGGCAGTTCTGTTTCTAGTGAGCATTTTATCTGTTGCAAAGGCACTAGCAGAAAGACACACCCATAGTTTCAGTCCTGCTCCATTGGAAAATGCAGACACTGAGTCAGTTCAAGTCATTTTTCTAAATTTAGAGGATATGATTTTAAATCTATCTCAGAGGCTCTTTGATTACTTCTGGTATCTATTGATAGCTGCGGAGACATTGATGTCAGTTGAAATTTTCTTCCAGCAGCAGCTTGTTTGAATTGAACAAATACCGGAACATTCCTCATTTTATTAAATGCTTCCAAACAGGAAAAGATAATTGTCAGTCGTCATTCATGTGCATTATGCATTCTGTTTTCACAATACATCTTTCTTGAGAAATATCACTTGAAGTTTATTTGGTTTTTTAAAAATGTCACTTTATTCCCAGGCCAAGTGTACTTTGCACATCTTTCTGGGGGGAGCACGCAGCGGGTCTGTATCGTGGCGAAGTGGACCGGGAGGAGCGTGCAGTGGGTTGGCATCACGGCAAAGCGGACTGGGAGGACCATGCAGCAGGTCGGCATTGCGGTCAGGGAGGAGTGCGCAGCGGATTGACATCGCGGCGAGGCAGTTGGGGAAGAGCACACAGTGGGTTGGCATCGCGGCAAAGCAGGCATGTGTAAGCAAGGCAGCAGCAGAGATAAAAACCAGTGGCAGAGAGTCCCTTGAACAGGTCTACCCATTGAGCCAAAGTGTGAAATCCCAGGAAAACAAGTAGGTGACTGGTTGATATTGTTTTCATTTCTCTTCTGATTGAAACCACTTGGCCAATCAGAAGAGAGATCATTAAAGCAGAACAGTGGAGTTAGAAATTTCATTCAAAATATTTGACATCCCAATTAATTAATTAAATGGAATAGAAATGGCTGGGCAGATGATGTGTTGCAGCTGTAATGTGTGGGAACTGGGGCATTCCATGGGGCCTACATCTACAGGAAACTTTGAATATTCAAGGAAGCATGGCTCAGAGCTGATGAGCTGTAGTCCAAACAGCAGACAGTATAACACGTCAGCGAGGGGGAAAGAGTTTCAGAGTGAAGTCACAGTCCTCAGAACATTTACATCATATTTGGTCAGGGGACAGGTGGCGTTATTGTGAGCAAGGCAGGTAGTTAGGATGCAGAATAGGCTTCGGAGGACCTTCAACCAGTTCCCGTGTCCAGCAAGTAGGAGGTTTGCACTCCTGATGTGGGCAGGTTGTGAACACAGCCCAGTCCATCCGGCAGGCCAAAAGTTCCGTCCATCGACTCCAAGTCCCTCCCACCCAAGTGTAATCGCTTCCAACCCCCCTCTGACAGGCAGAAGATACAGAAGCTTAAACACACGCTGCAACAGCTTCAAGAACAGCTTTGTTCCCGCTGTTATTAAACCGATGAACGCACCTCTCTTCATTTCAAATTGATCCTGCTCCTTGTGCACCTTCTCTGCAGCCCGTAACATTGAATAGAGTGGGGAATACAGTCACAACATGATCCTTGAATGGGATGATCTGCATGTGTTGCTCACAAAACAAAACGCCTCACTGTACGTAGATACACGTGACAGGAATAAATCAAATCAAATCAGATCAAAACAGGTACAAACTGCAGTGCGGACAACCAAACTAACCACAGCACCATGGCATGGGGCTCCATTGAATTATCAGGAGAAAAGGGACACACAGTAGTAATGGGGGACAGCATCGTTAGGGGACTAAATTGTTGGGCTGAAGGGCCTCTTTCCACTGTAGGGATTGTATGATTCTAAGACTAGTATTGTTCCCGAAAGCAAAGACAGAGAGTGCCAAAGCTGTATTGTCTACCTGGTGCCAAGGGTCAGGGCATCTCTCCTGGGCTGGGCAGTAATTTGGAGTGAGGCGAGAAAGATCCAATTCTCACGATCCACATAGGCACCGACAGCACAGGTCGGATCAGGAAAGAGGTTCTGCTGAGGATTACGAGCAGCCGCAGGCTAAATTATAACGTGGAACCACAAAGCTAACAAGCTAAGGATTCCTACCTGAGCCATGCACAAGTTATGTACAGTAAACAAGATCAGAGTAGACAAATGTGTGGCTCAGTCACCGGTGAGAGAGAAACAGGTTCCGATTCATAGAACATTGGGACTGGTAGCAGCGAAAAAAAAGAGAAAGAGCTGTTCTAGTGGAATAGGCCTCATTTGGACCATATCAATGGCAGGGGCTGGTGAATTAGGTAATAGCTAGAGCTCCAAACGAATTAGTTCTGTGAGGAGAGGGTGGGTCAGTTGAAGGCAACTTTGAAAAATCGAAGAATCAAGACAGCAGAGGTACAGGGTGAATGAGCATTAAAATCTGACATGAAAGGGCAGAATATATAAGCAGAAGAGCGGCTGGAGAAATTGCAGCCAGAATAAACAATAAACGGTTAAAAAGTCAAATCATGAGGATCTTTAATTGAATGCACACAGCGTTTGTAACAAAGATGGATAAGTCGATGGCATAAATCGAATATGACTGGATATCATCGCAGAGATAGAGCTGCAGGATTAACATGATTCAACGATACTCAACACTATGGATCAACAGGCAAAAAGGAAAAGGAGGATGGCCAGCACTAGTAATAAAGGATATATCACTACAGGGGTCAGCAGTGAGATCAGCGAAATAGATCGTGGCGTCAGGAATCATGGGCAATCACGAAAGCATGCTAATGGGTTAACACGGTGTAGAGCTGGATGAACACAGCAGGCCAAGCAGCATCATAGGAGTGGGAAAGTTGACATTTCGGGCCTAGACTCTTCTTCAGAGAGAAAAAAAAAATTTCTGAAGGAGGGTCTAGGCCTGAAACGTCAGCCTTCCTGCTCGGCCTGCTGTGTTCATCCAGCTCTACACCTTGTTATCTCAGATTCTCCAGCATCTGCAGTTCCTACTATCTCTGAAGCATGTTATGGTGGGAGTCACCCATAAGCCCCGAAGTGCTGCCTAACTGTCGGACAAAGTATAGACCAGGAAATGATGGAGGGGTGCACAGTAGCTGTCATGAGTGCTTGTCGTCTGCATGTTGAGTGGAAAATACAGGAGGGGGCAAGGGTCACATGGAAGATGAATTTGTACAGAGCATGCGGTAGCATATGGTGGCTCAGTGGGTAGCACTGCTGCCTCACAGCGTCAGGGACCTGGGTTCGATTCCACCCTCAGGTGAAAATTCCACATACGGTCACATTCTCCGTGTATCTGCGTGGGTTTCCTCAGGGTGCTCCGGTTTCCTCCCAACATCCAAGGATGTGCGGGTTTGAGTGGGTTGGCCATGCTAAATCACCCCATAGCATCTAGGGATCCCACACTGTCGGGATTCTATGATGATGGTTTCTCAGAGCAGTATATGACACTGCAATTACTTTAGATTGAGTAATGTGGTAGGATTCATAACAGATCTGATCATTATGGAGCCTCTAGTGGGTGGTGATCACTATTGCTATTTAAATTCCTTGTGTGCTCTCTCCTCTACTCCCTCTCAATCCTTCCTCTAACCCAACCCTCTACCCATGAAGTCATCTGTTCTGGACTGAGTTTTTTTACACCTTTCTTAGTCATTTCGGTCATTTAGATTCCACCTCCTGGAATTCCCTGCCTAACTCCCGCCATCCTGGCCCGTCCACGCTGTATGAGAAATATACTTCACCAGATCACTCCACTGCTTTTTGAAAAACACCAAGGGATTTTTTTTAAACTTCCATCTCAAGAGACCACAGTTTAACATACCAGCTGAGAGACAGCACCGCTAACTATGCACCGCTCTCTCATGACCCCACGGTGAGTGCAAGCCTAGATTTCTGTGCTGACGTTCCTGTGCTCTTGATGCATTCTGACAGCTTCAGCTCAGCTCTCAGACACCAAACGATCAGAAAAGCCAAGGCCAACGCATTTGAAAATCTGGGGTAAAGACTGTCACAAGCCCAGGCCTCTTCAAACACTGAGGCAGGAAAATCACCTCCATGTCTTTTCTCTCTTGTAGGCATTGCATCTGAGCTGAGTCAATGCTGCTTCACTTAAATATTATCCCAATGATAATTTATTTCGATCTGGTTGAGTAGGAAAATAACCAAACTGTAACGACCCTGAAGAAATTACACATAGGCCACTCTTTACATGATGAATATGCATTTATGTAGCACCTCTGGCACCATTAAACAACTGTAGATACTTCACAGAAGCACTAATTAGCACACAGAATTTGACAGTGAGCCACGTATGATGATATCGAGGAGGATAAGATCAAAAGGCAAATTTAAGGGAGTGTCTTAATTAAATGCCAGAGATGTTTAGGGAGGGAATTCCAGATCTTAGGGCCCAGGCAGCTCAAGGTACAGCCAGAAATGGTGAAGCAGTTAAATTTGGGGACAACAGCACACAGAATGGAATGACAGCACAGTGCAAAGTCAATTGTTTCACCATGCTTTGAGACAAGAGTAAAAAGAATCAAATTCAAAATTTTCCAAAGGAATTCAGTGGGTCAGGCAGCACCTGTGGAGAGAGAGCACAGGAACAGGCCATTCGGCCCACAATGCTGTGCTGAGCATGATACCAAAATAAACTAATCTCTTCTGTCTGCTCTTGGTCTGTGTCGCTCCATACCTTGCGTATTCATGTGCTTGTCTAAAAGACCATTTCTTATCTGCTACCACCACCCCTTGCAGCACAGTCCAGGCTCCTACCTCTCTGTGTAAAAAAACTTGCCCCCCTCTCACCTTAAATGCATGTCCCCTAGTATTCGACATTTCAGCTCTGGGGGATAAAAGATTACGGCCATCAACCCTATCTATGCATCTCATAATTTTATCGACTTCTATCACATCTCCCTCAGCCTCTGCCACTCCAGAGAAAACAACCCAAGTTTTCCAGCCTCTCCTTAGAGCTCCAGCATCCTGTGGTTCTGAAGAGAAATCACTTAGTTCCGCTTTCTCTTTCCACAAAATGCAGGCAGTCCTGTTGAGTTTCTCCAGCAATTTCTGTTTTTGTTTCAGATCTCCAGCGCCCGCAATTCTTTGTTTTATTTTATGTGAACAAAAAGCAATGTTGCCTCAGGAGTCCCAACATTGAGCCTTGGAGGATGAAGACTGGAGCTTAGCTGGTTAACTCCTCTCACAGAACAAGCCTGGCTCTGCGGGCTTTGGCAGCAATGGAATAAAGACTGTGAGCCTCCACCACAACAGGCACCTTTAGGCACAGTCACCTCTGGCTGCTCGACAGGCAGTAACATACAGGTGGCTGCAACGACAGCATCTGAACTCCTGCCTGCGGCCCGAATATGGTGCAAAATGCTGTTTTATTGAGGAGGAGCACCCAAAATATGGAGTCTCCATCAGAACAGGAAATTACAGCAAAAGGGACCGGTCAGGCACACTACACTCATCAAGCATTACTTCATTAAAGAAAATGCAGCGCAGGAACTCGGCGGGGGGGGGGGGGGGGGGTTCAAAAGTTGTGAAACGTGGTTCTGGAGTGGGCGAAGAGGACGTTGACGCAATGGAGAAAGTTCTCAGGGTGGGGAAGGAAGAAAGACGGCGAGTGAATATCCTCAAGAAAAGGCAACAACGGTCACATTCAATAACATGAGAGTTTGCTGAAGGAGGCGACTGAAGGAAGGTCAGAGGCGATAAGCCAAGAGCAAGAATGAATGATGTTGGACAATTTAATATTGAAAAGGGGAAGCGACTGAAGAGGATAGCACAAGACTGCAAAGCTTGGAGAATTGAGCAAGAGGCTCATAACCACACAGCATTTAGCTGAAGCAAGTAAATTTAGAGTCTAAAATGGACAGCTGTGTCTTTCTAAACCAAGATATTCTAGAACCCTCACATAAGGAATACAGTGCTTCTCAGACACAAAAAAAGGCTTGCTTTTGGAAGTTACTTTTGCATTGTGTAAAATGTGCCGAAAACAAAACAGGCACAAAATCACAGTGGCTCAGGTAGCATCCATGGAGAGAACGAGAGAGAGACAGAGAGAGAACGGCCAGCAAGAGGTTAAAAACTTTTGAAGCAAACTGTAGTCAGTTTTGCTTTGTCGGCAAAGACAGCAGCCAATTTGCGCATAGCAAGGTCTTGCAAATTGCTAGCGATTAATGATTGGTTAAACAGTTCAACGGAGGAATAGATATTTGCCAGGACAGAGGGAGAACTCCCTTTCCCTTGGAAAAGTGTGAACAAGATCTTTTATCTACACCAGAAAAACTGGTTTGGGTCTTTACTTGAGATAACAAGGTGTGGAGTAGGGTGAACACAGCAGGCCAAGCAGCATCAGAGGAGCAGGAAAGCTGATATTTCAGTTCTCATTTGAAACATGGTGCAGTGGCAGTGGCAGGGCAGCATTCTCTCAGTACTGCACTGAAATACTTCTGTGCTTAAAACCTCTGCAGTTGAATTCAAGCCCTAACCATTTGATTTCAGCCAGGGAGGTCATGAAACTCAATACAGGAGCCTCAAAAGCTGCAGCCAATCTATGTCACCTCAAACAAGGGAAAGGCTGTGACAATGTGTCTTCTTGGACAGTAATCAGGCAGGATGTCTGCGCTGTTACACTTCTGCTTCACCTAGAACCCATTTCCTGGAGCCTCCAATGCCTGTAACCCACTTATCCCAAAAGGAACCATAGCTACTTAATGGAATATATAAACACAAGCTGCTTGCTGATGCTTATCGACAATAACGTCAATCACTCTTTAACAATATCAACGATCTGGCTATACCATTATTGATTATTAAATCTCCCAGCTCTTTTTATTTTACAATTTGAAAGGGACTGATAAAATGAGTGATTATCCCACTTTGATAAACGATGAATTGAAGGGTTAAGAAACGAATCGAGGTTGTTCAGGTTTTGGGGCTCAAGCAAAGATCATTCATTATTCTACTGAAACCTCCAGCTAATTTGTAGAAACGTCATCTGAGATAAAGCAGTCCGCTTGTTTGGCACCACACCCATAAGCTTCCACCCCCTTGACCACCGACGCTCAGTAGCAGCAGTGTGTACTATCTATGAAGTGCACTGCAGAAATTCACCAAAGATCCTTAAACAACACTTTCCAACCCACGGCCACTTCCATCCAGAAGATGAGGGCAGCAGGTATATGAGAACACCATCCCCTGCAAGATCCCCTCCAAGTCACTCACCATCCCGACTTGGAAGTACATTGTCGTTCCTTCAGCGTCGCTAGGTCAAAATTCTGAACTTCCCTCCCTAGCGCCATTGTGAGTCTACCTACATGGAGAGGAACAGTTCAAGAAGGCAGCTCACCACCACCTTCTAGGGATGGGCAAGAAATACTGGCCCATCAAGTGATGCACAAGTCCCACAAATTAACAAAATTAAACCAAACCCCGCACCAAAGGGCTGCTTCTTAAAGTGAATGCCCCTTCTCTCCATGTCCCCTACCAATTTAGTTCTGTGCCTCACTGTGCAAGCTAATTAGCTATCAATGCTTTCAATTTGTTTTGAGCAGCAAGCATCAGAATGTGAAACTTGATCTGAACGTCTCTCTTCCTTGCCTCTTTCCTTATTAGATTTTCAACTGAAGAGAAATTCCATTTTGGGGAACAGGGATGTAGAGGGAGGAAAAAGAAAAGAATTACAACTTATCGGCACTTTCGACGATCCCATTTGCAAATTTAACTGCAGGACACAGGATGTGATGAGTTGCAGGGGGGTGCCGGTAAGGCTATATAGCTGCGGGACCATGCCAGCCACAGTTAGCAGGCACCAATGATTGCTGTTAATCTCAGGACAATGGACTTGGCAGAAAGTGCAGGGACAGGATGTTCCTGCAGGCGAGTTGTGACACGCCTCGTGATCGGAGGAACAGACATATGGAGAATGGATAAGGAACCTTTGCGGCTGGATCATGTTATGAAATTCCGCAAAGTGACTGTGAATACGTTGGGCCCATTATTGCTTCCAATCTAACACCCTTTCTGGATATTCCAAATGAAACATGGATCCTCACAGTAAGGGCCATGAAACACCAAAGAGGCTAAAGCTCTTTCTCCAGAGAAGTCTGAAGCGTGATCTGATTTACAAGTCTGAAAGCATAGATGTGGAAAACATAAGAAACAGGAGCAAAGGCAAGTTATTCAACTTTTCAAGCCTGCCCCATCATTCAACATGTTCATAACTGATCTGCCTCAGGTCTCAATTCCTCTTTCACATCAGCTCATCATAGCCATCAATTCCCTGATAAACAGATAAATAGAAAGCGGGACATAACATCAGGGCTTCGTCGGAGGCTCACTGATGATGTTACCTAGAATGGTGACGAAACGTCTGAAAACTAACTTTCCAGCTCAGCGAGCAAACTCGCATCCAGAACCTCAACCTGAGCTACAAATCTTCTCAAAGCTCGCTAATTCCCTGATATTTAATTCAAAAGCCTCTCCAGGACAGAGAGTTCTAAGCATTCATTACTCTCTGGGACAAGAAATTACTTCACAGCTCATTTTTAAATGTTTCCTTACTTTGTAACTATATTTCTGAGTTCAAGATTCTACCATTAGTGCCAACGTCTTAACATTTAGCCTGCCAACCTCCCTCAGGATCTGAGGTAACAAGGTGTGGAGCTGGATGAACACTGCAGGCCAAGCAGCATCAGAGGAGCAGGAAGGCTGATGTTTCGGGCCTAGACTCTTCTTCAGAAGACCCTTTTTCTGAAGTAGGGTCTAGGCCCGAAACGTCAGCCTTCCTGCTCCTCTGATGCTGCTTGGCCTGCAGTGTTCATCCAGCTCCACACCTTGTTATCACAGATTCTCCAGCATCTGCAGTTCCTACTATCCCCTCAGGATCTTGTTTGTTTCAATATGATTAGCCTTAATTCTTCTAAACTCTAATGAATGAAGTCCTGTCTAGCTGTTCTTGTTAAGTCAATTCTTCCATCTCAGGAACAGACCCAATAAAATCTCTTTTGAACTATGTCCAATGCCAATACATTCTGTCTCAAATGCAGGGTCGAAACTATACCCAACACTCCTCATGCAGTCTCATCAACAATGAGCACAGTTGTAACAGGACTTCCCTAGTTTTAAGCTTCACCCCAGAACAAAAAAAAGCCAAAATTCTACTCAGAGATACTAAGAACCGCCGACGCTACAGTCAGAGACAACAGTGTGGAGCTGGATGAACACAGCAGGCCAGGCAGCATCAGAGGAGCAGGAAAGCTGACAGCTCGGATCGGGACCCCTCTATTAAAATTCTACTTGCCTTCTTAAGTACTTGCTGCATATCAAACAATTAAATCGAAGAATCATATAATACAGAAGATGCTCTTCAGTCCATCAAGTCTGTCCTGCCAAGAACATGCTAACACCTACAATAGCACCATTCTTCCACACTAGACTCAAAGCCTTGATGTGTTATAAAAGTTCAAGTATTCATTCAAGTACTTTTTAAAAGGTTACGCTTCCATGCTAACTTAGATACACAAAGAATATACCCATCCATGCTGCAGAAATGGAGCCTCTCGCTGTCTAAATAACAGTCTGCCTTTTGATTAGTCTTACCAAAGTGCACAAACTCCCACTTTCCTACTTTAAACTCCACCTACCCAGCTTTTGTTCACTCACTTAACCCATCTAATCTCTTTATTCCATTGTCCCCGTTACAACACGCCCTTTCACCTCTTGTTGTCTTGCCTGAAAATTTGGATACATTAATAGAGGCAGAAAGTAACTGAAGCCCTCGGACTGATCCTTGTGGCACTCCACCAGCCTTTCCAACCTGAAAGAGACCCACTAATCCCAACTCTCTGACTTCTATGTGTTAACCGATCCTGAATCCATGCTAAAAAAATTACCCAAAGAGAAGATAATTCCACTTGCGCTTGAGAACAAAATTAGAGGCCTTAAATATAAGCCAGTCATTAATAAATCCAACTGGGAATTCAGGCGAAACATCTTGTTGGTAAGAATGTGGAATTTACTATTACCAGGATTATTTGAGGTGGATGGCATGAATGCATGAGGAGCAAGTGGATAAACAGAAAAGGAGAAAGGAGCAGACAGACATGATGAAATGTAAAGAGTTGGGAGCAAACTCATGTGGAGCATAGACAATAGGGTGAACCTGTTGGATCAAATGGTCCGTTGCTGAGCTGTAAAAACTTTATATTTGCAATTTCTGCCCTAATTCCAGTGAGATTTTGACTTCTGCGATTTTAAAGGGCACTGAAGAACAATGAAAGGTTCTTGGCCAAAACCATGCCCATAAAATAGAAAAATGTTTTCCTTGCACATCCACGCAAAGCTTCCAGGAGAGAATGATTAGTGAATCCTACGTGGGTGGGAAGGTGAAACATAAAGAGTTAAGGATCTCCCGTACTGTATTCAGTCCACTCATTGCGTTACATCCACTTTAAAAAGGAGGTAAAAGGAAATGCTGGAAAGTTACTGCAATAATCTTGGCTGCTTCCTAAAACATGGATGGGTGGGAGGCTTCAATTTGTGAATATGTTCAGACCTGGCATGTTCTTCGCTAAAATAATCATTACCTGATTGAATGGTTCAACAGGTCCTGGGAGTTGGATGGCCTCCTGTTCCCCCATTCTTAGATAAACCCTAATTTATGCTAAGTGATCCAACCGCATGTTCCACGGCAGGATGGTGGTGTGCATTTCTGCAGCTGCATTGTGTATTCCAGAGACTGGAAAGAAGGAAAATATCAAATCAGCCATCAATCTCTTGACTGATTACTATCCGCCAACTGCTACTTATGAAGCCACTGGATGAGGAAACAACCAGACAAGGCTGAAATATTTTCCGAGAGACCGAAACTTCCTCCTCGGAATCATTGTGTGGAGCTGGAGGAACGCAGCAGGCAAGGTAGCATCACTGGGGCAGGAAAGCTGACATTTCCCCAACTGAAATGTCAGCTTTCCTGCTCCTCTGATGCTGCCTGGCCTGCTGTGTTCCTCCAGCTCCACACTGTGTTATCCCTGATGCTGCCTGGCCTGCTGTGTTCCTCCAGCTCCACACTGTGTTATCTCTGATGCTGCCTGGCCTACTGTGTTCCTCCAGCTCCACACTGTGTTATCTCTGATGCTGCCTGGCCTGCTGTGTTCCTCCAGCTCCACACGTGTTATCCCTGATGCTGCCTGGCCTGCTGTGTTCCTCCAGCTCCACACTGTGTTCTCTCTGATGCTGCCTGGCCTACTGTGTTCCTCCAGCTCCACACTGTGTTATCTCTGATGCTGCCTGGCCTGCTGTGTTCCTCCAGCTCCACACTGTGTTATCTCTGATGCTGCCTGGCCTGCTGTGTTCCTCCAGCTCCACACTGTGTTATCTTTGACTCCTGCATCTGCAGTTCTTACTGTCTCCTCAGAATCATTATCCGGGCCTCCTGGAGCAACAATAAGTTGGATATGGTGCAGACCACACAGATCACCCACACAACCAATGGCCCACTGGTCAATGTTGCTGTTCCAATGGAGGCTTTCATTCTAGAGATCTTGTGGCACCATGGTAGTGTGCCTACCTCTGAAAAAGGAGGGCTGGGCCAAGTCCCACTTGTTCCAAAGGCGTGTGATGGCATCACTGGACTGCCTGATTAGAATATGAAACAAAGACTTGTGGAGCCAAAATTATGTGAATAACATCTGCAGTTATCATTATGAAGAAAATTCCCAAAGAAAGAGAGATAATGGGAACTGCAGATGCTGGAGAATCTGAGATAACAAAGTGTAGAGCTGGATGAACACAGCAGGCCAAGCAGCAGAGGAGCAAATCTTAGGAGTTTTTTTCTGATGAAGGGTCTGGGACTGAAACGTCAGCTTTTGTGCTCCTAAGATGCTGCTTGGCCTGCTGTGTTCATCCAGCTCCACACTTTGTTATCCCAAAGAAAAAGCCTAGTTCTTGTGCATTTAAATTCTGTCCCCTTTATAAGTTGACATTGTCCTGGACTCAGAAAACAGCCATGGATGATCACATGAACATATTTCCGGGAGGTTCTGAACCCCTGCATTTTATAGATAATAAAGCTAAAGCTGACAGAAAGGACTTAGAGGTGAGCTATGTCAAGACTCACGATGATCAAATGCACACTACTGTTTTAAATTAACTTGTCACCTTGCAATGCAGACTGTAATAGAGGGAGATAAAGCTGCACTATTGGCTTTATGAACTTCCAAGTAACCCACCGAGATGGGCCATCTGCACTTGAAGTGCCTGTCCTGGTCACATGCCTGAAATCAGAGCTGGTTGTATCTGCGATTCTTAAGATAGTTGCAATTTGATCTGGGGAAAGAGAGGAGAGAAAGAGAGAGAGCGCGGGGAATTGCAGCCTGCCTTAGACCCTCCAACTCTGACCACAAGTTGCTGGCTGAAAAGAAACTTACATTTGGTTGCAAGGAGGAGCTCATTGGTCCTAGCTCACTGAGGAAATTATGACTGTCCAAAAACTTCAAAATGTCACGTCCCATGTGAACTCATCTTTAAAACCTTTGAATTTACCAAAAAACTTTTAATTTATAACATCCCTGGTCCTGTTCCCTCCAACTTCCCGTGAATGAAGTAACAAAGCAAATCCCCAGTGCTTTGAAAATGTCAATAATAAATCCTTCGCTTTCACCTTGAAAAAGGTTTTGCTGTGCATTTATTTCAGAAATTGGAATCCAAAAACTAAGAATTGAGGGAAACACCCTTTGGCCTATCTCAGTAAGGGAAAAGAATAAATCAAAGAATACGTCACTGTCGGAGGAGTAAAGGGGAAAAGCAATCATAATTCTAACTTCCCCCATTCTCCCTTTGTCTTGGTACTATTCTTCGTAACTGTTGGACTCATACTGGGCTCAAAACATTAACTATTTTTCTTTCAGCAGATGAGATTTTCCAGAACTTCCTGTATCTTAAGACACTGAAGGAGCATTAAGCCAATGGCAGCCACTGAGTTAATGTACAAGCATACTTTTGAGGCCAGACAGACACTCCCTATGAGAATCCCGAGTTGAGAACAAGTGCAGAACCTACACATCAGTCCATGGCAGCCCCCTCACTTCTAAATCTACTGCACATAATCTAGGCTGATATTCCTCCGATGCCAAGCTATGGGAGTGCAATTTCATAGATGCCCGACAGCGTGGAAACCGGCCATTCGGCCCAACAAGTATACAGAAGCCCTCCAAAGGGTATTCCAGCCACACCCATCCCCCTACTTTAACCCTGCATTTCCCATGGCCAAGGCACATCCCTGAACACAATGGACGATTACTAAGGGCACAGTCAATCCACCGAATCTGCGCATCCTTGGGCTGTAGGAGGAAATCATAATCCAAAGGTGAGCAGGCTAGCTGGACTGGCCATGCTCAATTACCCTGTAGTGTTCAAAGATGTGTTGATTAGGTGGTTTACGGGGGGGGGGGGAATGGGTCTGGAAGGGATACTCCAAGGATTGGTATAGACATGTTGGGCCAACAGACCTGTTTCCACACTGTAAGAATTTTCTATTCTATAATCTAGACATGAGGAGAATGCGCAAACTACACACAGTCAGTTTCCTGCGGTTGGGATTGAACCCAGGTCCCTGGTACCGTGAGGCAACTGAGCCACCGTGCCTCCCTGTTGTTAGAAGTGCTGTCTTTCAGATCGGCCATTAAACCGAGGTCCATTTAACTTGCAATAAAAAAAAGCTCGGAAGTCCCCTGGAGTTCTCCCAGGGCACCTGCCATCATTCATCCCTCAAACATCAAAACACAGATTATTCAATTATTTGCGGTCATCTCACCGTTGCTGGTGGGATCTTGCTGTGTACTTGCCTGTAACATTACTTTAAGTGCAGTGAATCAAATCATTCCAAGGACATAAAGGTTGCCATACAAATGCATGTTCTTTCTTTTGTGTACATCTCACAGCAAATTTATTAAAACACGGGACTCCACATTTCATGAACTCAGGAACCTCAAAACTGCTTACATTGTACAAATACTTGGCACAAAACAATATGAAGTCAAAATTATAGAAAATGAATTGTTTATGCAAAGTGTCTCACACATCAGCAAAAACATGTTTCCAAGGTGCTTTAATCATATATGGCCACGCGGACTTCCTAGATTTCATTTTCGAACAATAAATAAAAGGAAAGTCAAGAACGCGGCATTCCTCCTGATAGCTGCAAAAGCCCATTCAGATCCTCAAGCCTGTTCTGCCAGATCACAGCTGACCTGCATCTCAACTCCACTGACTCACCCTTACTGCCCAGCTCTTGATTACCCTCATCCAACAAACACCTGATGACCTCAGTCTTAGAAAGCAAACTTTGGAAATTGACCCATTGATCAGGGTGGCTGTGAAACTTAACCAGGGAGTCTTTCTGACTCAAGACATTTCACCGTCTTGTTCCCAAAATAATCAATTTCTTTTCATTTATACGCTTGCAGTTGCTTTTCATCTTTTTACCAATCTCCTCACCAACACCAACCTCCCTCTCCTTTCCTGAAATGTACTCACTCTGGGTGTTCGACTCCACAAAAGCTTCACCCATGTGAGTATTCTGCCCAGTGGTCAGAGTTCACCCTTTACTAACATCACTGAAACAGATGATCCAGCTTTAATCATATTGCCGCTTGTGGGAGCTCATGGTGCGCAGTGACTGTGGGTTTCCTATGCTGTAACCATGACTACACTCGAAGTACTTCATCAGCAGTAAAGTGCTGTGGTTATAGATGGTGCTACATAAATGCTAAGGAATAGTAAGAACTGCCAATGCTGGAGTCTGAGTCAACAGAGTGTGGATCTGGAGGAACACAGCAGACCAGGCAGCATCAGAGGAGCAGGAAAGCTGATGTTTCGAGTCAGGGCCCTTCTTCAGAAATTGGGGAAGGGGAAAGAGGGCTCTGAAATAAATAAATGGAGAGAGAATGGGCTGGGGCAGGTAGGTGGGACGGTGATAGGTGAATGCAAGCAGATCGTGGTGGGGATTGGTCAGTGAGGTGGGAGAAAAGACAGACAGGTCAAGGACATAAATGCAAGTTATTTCTGACAGTTTGTAGATTCACCAACTGAACAGGTCATCACAGATTCACATCCAACCTACTACATTTCAGGGTGTTGTTAACCAGCAAGCTCCCAGACTGGTTTCCCCTCCCTAACCCAGAACATGGCGTCCTATTGAGATAGGACTTCTGTCACATCCAAAGAATGTGCTGCACTCACTGACTAATCAAAGCTAAAACATTTGAGCCTCAGTCACTGACAGACTTTAAACCATAATCAATAAAACAGCAGTTTCTGAATATGCTGGTTCAGCACCAAAACAGCCAGAGCTGAACTAACTGGATGTTTAATTGGGAGAGACGGGAATTGAGGGGTATGGGGACAAGGGAGAGGGGAAACTCACGCAGACCGAAAGGATTGACATAGACCATTTCAACCTTCAAGGCCTGTTTGTGTGATCGCCCTTACGTTATCCTGTGGACTTTCTCAAGTGAGCTCAACAATCTTTCCCAATCCTATGTGCAAGATCACACATTCATTTACCTGAATTCATCAACGTTAACTCTCAGAGGCAAGAACTGGTGGCCATCCTCTCTCCCTCCCCTCCCCTCTCAAAACCCATCAATCCTCTCTCTTTGCAACCGTTCCTCATCTCATTGTGACAACATGTGGAGTGAAGCACTGGATAACAGGACTGCTACTGGCAAAAGATGGAAAGTGGCATTCCAGAGGGATCAGCGATGTAGATTCTGGAGCACAATTTCAAAATGTGCAGACGTAACCAAAACTGAGGAGAATAGTTAATATGGAGGAGAAATACAAGATAATGTGGAAACACATTAAGAAATTTGCAGATTGTCCCTGTAATGGCAAATAAATTTTAACATGATGCAAGGTGATACATTTTGATAGGAAGAATAAAGAAGACACAAACTTTGGTAATTAAGAATTTAAACAGGAAACAGAAGGATCTAGTCATATAGGGATACAAGTCACTAAAGTTAGGAACTCAGGTTGAATTGAAAGCAGAGTATAGCATTAAACTTGTACTAAATTTGGGTTAGACAACTTGGAGCACTGCAAACAGTTCTGGTCCTCAGATTATAAATAGGATAAGGGAACACTGGATCTGGTGGTTACTACAATTGAGAGCCTGTCAGGGAACATTGAATTATTCCTTTTTATAAAAAAAGACAATAGAGGAACAATTGTTATAAGTCTTTAAAATTTTGCTCAGTTTTGGTAGGATTGACAGCGAGTGGATATTTCCCTTCAAGTAAAAGCCCAAAAGAACTGTGAACGCAGAAAACAGAAGTTGCTGGGAAAGCTCAGTCAGTCTGGCAGCATCTGTGATGAGAAATCTGTGTTAACACTCTGGGTCCGGTGAGCCGTCCCCAGAAGTTCTGAGGAAGGGTCACCTGACCTGAAGTGTTAACTCTGATTTCTCTTCACAGGTATTTCCTCTTATTGGGTACACCGGAACTAAACGAGATAGTCACCAATAATGGGAATTCAGGCAAAATATCTTTACATAGAGTAATGAGAAAATGGAACTCTTTACCACATGAAGTAGTTAAGGGAAGTAACATTTAAAAGAGAAATTAGAGAAACGACATGGAGGAGAAAACAATGGTGTTGATAGGGAGAAATCAATGGGTGGGAGGAATTGAAAATACCAATCATGAACAGCTATTGCTTGCATGTGGCAAAACATGGGTCAGTCAGGATTGGGCTGATACATGGCAAATAACATTTGTGCCACCCAAATGCCTAGCAACTATTATCTAAAACAGTGGCTCAAGACAGTCCACCATCACCTGCCCAAGGACAATGAGGGATGGACACCCACATCCCGTGAACAAATGATAAAATGGATAACTGACCGACCACCCTTGACATCCATCTTTCTTCCCCAACTATAAATAACCTGGAAGTCATCATGGACCTGAAACTGAACTGGACCATTCATCTAAATACTGCGGCTAGAAAAGCAGGTCAGAGACTGGGAACCATGTGAAGAGTAACTCATCTCCTGACTCCTCAGAGCTGATGAGACACAAGTCAGGAGTGTGACGGGATACTCCCGACTTCCCAGGATGGCTGCAGCTCCAACAACACTCAAGAAGCTCGACACCATCCAGGACAAAGCAGACTGCCTAAATGGCACCACACCTCCAGAGCGTGCTCCCTCCGCCAACGATACTCAGTAGCAACAGGGTGTACTATCGACAAGATGCACTGCAGAAAGTCACCAAGGCTCCTTCGACAGCAGCGTCTAAAGCATAATCTCCACCCCCTCAAAGCATAATGGCAGTAGATAAATGGGAACACCACCAAGTTCCCCTCCAAATCTCTCACAATCCTGATTTGGAACTAATTTGCTGCCACATCGTTCACTGTTCCTGAGTCAAAGCCCTGAGACATCACCAGCAAACAGTGCTAAACCACCATGGATCGCAACCATTCAAACAGGCAGTTTGCCAACACCCTCTCCGGGACTATTAGGGATGGCCTGGTCTTGCCAGCAATGCTCTCATCCCGTGAAAGGGTCAAAGGAAGTTGGGCCAAATGGCCTGTATCATGCCCTAAATACAATGTACTACCTACTGAAACTGTAGCCCACCTGACAATGCCTTCAGATAGAGGAGCAAGACAACACACAGACACATTAATAAACACCCCACGCCCGCCCACCCCCTTAAAGTCTGCTATACAGATATTTGACCAAAAACAATGACGACAAAAAAGTACAAATCCCAGTGAAACCTCTGCAACGGATTTGGTCCTGCGATTTCTCAAGTGGGGGGGGTGGGGGGGAAGCAGCCTGTGAGTAAATGGATAGCCATTTTAAACGAGCTTGCGCAGGCAGGACGGGCTGAAAGGGCTCTCTTTGTGCTATGATTACAGGGAGAAACAATTGCACGTATCTCCGGTTCAGCGGATACACCCAAATACAAAGCTCTCAGAACACCCCCCACCCTGAGCTCACCCAGCAACAGCCTTGATTAATGTTCTGTTAAAACTGGGTTGGTCAAGGTGAGCCTCAGTAAAGATACATCTCTCAATTGCTATTCTCAGCTCCTGCACTGCGGATTACAGCAAGGAGGGTACAAAAAAAAGGGAACGCACATACACAAACAGGTTTTTTTTTATCGGTTTCTCCCCGCAAAGCTCTGCAGGAGAGAAACTGGGCTCGGAGAAAATTGTAAGGACCAACACTTCCCCCCTCCCCACCAGACAGAAACGTCGAAATCCAGCAGTTGTAACTATTCAATGTCCCATTCATCCGTGAGGACTGGGAAGCGCCTGTGTAACGCGGGGGGGGGGGGGGGGGGGGGTGGGGGGGCTTTAAACACAAATCGTTTCTTTTTGTTTGGAAGAAATTGCAAAATACGTGTGTGTGTGTTTCTCACATTAGTTAACAGCAAACAAAACGGACACTGAGACATTGATAATGGGACATAGCATTTAAACAAAAACAAACTGGCCTGGGGAGGGAGGGAGGGTGGCCAGAGGACTGAGGGGGCATTTCCTGCTCTTCACCAACCCCCGCCCCCAACAAACATGCACTTGGGAGAAGTTTGGAAACTCGATCGCTCCCAACTTAAAAAGAGCCAAATCCTGAAACAACACAGAGAACAGAGAGAGCTAACCCTTTCTATCCTGGCAAGGAAAGACTAAAATACATTTTTCCCTTCGCTGCAACAGAAGCACCAGCACACACGAGATAGCAGCGAAGAAAAACTTTTCTTACAACTTTTAAAGAAGATAATTGGGAAAATTGCTAAAAGAAAAGGACTTTCTCAGCTCGTTTCTCAATGGAAGTGAATCGGAAACGCTCGCTTTTTTTCATTCTTCCCAAATACAACACGACTAGCGTCTTTTTTAATAAAAAAAATCCCCGCCATCAGCATCTCCAGGATCTCTCAGGTTATATCTTTTAAAAAGTAACACTCACCCAAAGCTCCGAACCCCACTCCATGATTTTTAACTTCGCCTTTAATTCAGGCTGGGAAGAAACAAACGAGAGAATTGATCAGCAGACTCTATGTTAATTTCTTTCTCCTCTCACTTGGTCCCGTCTCTTGTTCTATTTGGAATTTGATTGCAGAAACTCCTCTCTATATGAATGAGGTGCCTGGCATCCTTCAAAGTGTAAACATTTCTCCAGCCCCTGGTTAATTCTGAGCCACGACTTTCCCTGCGCTGCGCAATCCCGCGTCACCACTCCGCCTCTGTAAAAGCTCAACGGCGCCTCACTGCAGTTTTGCAGAACATAGCAAGCGCTCAGTCTGCAGCAAGGTGTGTATGACTGGTTTTGTTAAAGGGAACACCCCCACTACAATGCATACTGCTCTTTTACAAAACATAGCAAGCACCCTAGATAATAGTGTGAAGCTGGGTGAACACAGCAGGCCCAGCAGCATCTCAGGAGCACGAAAGCTGACGTTTCGGGCCTAGACCCTTCATCAGAGGGTCTAGGTCATCAGAGGATGAAGGGTCTAGGCCCGAAACGTCAGCTTTTGTGCTCCTGAGATGCTGCTGGGCCTGCTGTGTTCATCCAGCTTCACACTTTATTATCTTGGATTCTCCAGCATCTGCAGTCCCCATTATCTCTGATAGCAAGCACCCTGTCTGCACTCACTCTGCAGCAAGGCGTACATAGCTGGTGCTGTTAAAGGGAACACCATCACATTGAGAAACAACAAATCACAGCCAAACAGCATTCAGGAGAGGCGGCAAGCTAACGTTTCGAGACAAAAAGAACTGCAGATGCTGGAATCCAAAGTAGGTGAACTGGAGGCTGGAAGAAGACAGCAGGCCAGGCAGCATCTGGAGGAAAGGAGCAGTCAACGTTTTGGGTATTCTGAAGAAGGGTAATTACCAGAAAAACTAATGTTTCGAGTCTAGATGACATTTCATCAGAGCATCTTAAGCTCTAATGAAGAGTCATCCATACTCATCACGTTAGCTTGCTACTTGACCTGTTGAGATCTCCAGCATTTGTTGTTTTCAGTAGAGATTCCAGCTTCTGCAGTAATTTGCTCCCTTACTACACTATACTGCTGCAGTTTAGAAAACACAGCAAGCACCCTCACCGCACATAGCCTACAGCTAGGTGTGCAGGCTAGCACTGTTAAAGGGGCAAAGTATAGTATTCTTGGTCAAAAACAGGAATCGCTGGAGAAACTCAGCAGGCCTGGCAGCTCCTGTAGAGAGAGAAAACAGAGTTAATGGTTTTGAGTCCAGTATGTCAAACCAGAGACACTGAGATCTGTTCACAGATACTGCCAGACCTGCTGAGTTTCTCCAGCAATTTCTAATTTCATTTCAGATCTTCACCGTTCATGCTCCTTTGTTTTATTATAGTACTTTTGGTCTCTGGCAGCATCTGTGGAGAGAGAAACAGAGTCAATATTCTGAGCTTGGTGTGAATCTTCTCCAAAAGAGTCAAATCAGAGACAGTGATGCTGCCAAACCCACTGAGTTTCTCCATCACTCTTTGTATTTATTTCAGATTTCGAGCAACTGCAGTATTTTACTTCTTGATCTCATTGAGTTAATGTTTACATGGTCTGGTGCGGTAAGGAAAATTCAGCTTCACTTCAGAAATATTAAGAGGAGACAATGGCCTAATGGTATTATTGCTAGAGTGGTAATCCAAAGAGCCAGATAACATCCTACTGACCCAGGTTTGAATCCTGCCACAGCAGCTGGTGGAATTTGAATTCAATAGAATCTCTAGAATTAAGAATCTAATAATGACCATGAACTTGTTGTTGGGGAAAAACCCTGTCTGGTTCACTAATGCCCTTCAGGGAAAGAAACTGCTATTCTTAACATTTTCTGAGGAAGGATCACCAGACCCGAACCATGAACTTGTTTTTTTCTTTCACAGATGCTGCCAGACCTGCTGAGCCACTTCAGCAAATTCGTTTTACTGTTCTTAACTGGTCTGGCCTACATGTGGGTCCAGACCCATCGCCATGTGGTTGACTGTGAGGACTAAATGCTGTCTAGTCAGCAGTGCCCTCATCCTGTGAATGAATAAAGGGGGAAAGAAATTATTGCGGCTTCATCTGGCCTGGAGACTGCACGGCTTAAGAGGAGCTAATGCCCTAGTGGCATTTTCACGTGTAATGGTAAAGTTGTTACAGTCCTATTGGACCATAGGGCTGCTGTCTCATTGGAGAGAGATAACTGATAGTGGTTTAACATGAGGGTCACTGCACCCTCAGGTCAGGGGAGAGGGTGAGAAGGAAAATCTGTTATGCTAATCCTAGCTGGTGCAGGAATTGAACCCATACTGTTGGCATCGCTCTGGATTGCAAACCATCCGGTTAACTGACCTTACCTCTTCCCCCCCCCACCAACCTAATAATCTACAAGGCAGTTGATGAATGAAAACTGGATGTATTTTTGTTCCTCAGCTGACAGGTTTAGAGATAATTTCTCTACATTTATTTGAATGAAAGCAGTCGGCAAATGGACAGAGATTCACACAGGTGGTTTTGGGCAAGATCAGGGAATTTCAGGAAGGATGTGGAGAACAGAAGATGGCCCGGGGTTGGGACGGGTAAATGCAGACCGAGAGTGAGCATTCTGGTGGCACCAAGTTTGGTGAGAACGTGTGAGGGAAGAAGCCAAGATTTACTGCAACTAATTTTGGTTCTCAACAGAACCGGTGCATGTCAAAACTCTGCAGTGTATCCTTTGGAGAAGTACTGAGGGCTTCAGGAGGGAATGATATGTTCTGTTACTTCCATTGGCTTTGAGAATGCCCAAAAGCCCTGCAAATTTCTACCTTGTGTTCCTTTGTGATTGAATCACAAAATGCTCGAACCAAGATTTATCAGGTAATAGAGATGTCAAATGGACTGTTGACCTGTATTTGAAAGGGATAAAGTATAAAGATAGGGGAAGTCTTGCTAAAACTATACAAGGCATTAATCAGACCACATCTGAAATACTGTGAACAACTTTAGTACCCTTAGCTAAGGAAAGCTTTACTAGCGTTGGAGTCATACAGAGAAGGTTCACTTGGAATGATGGAATTTTGTTATGAGGAGGTTGTGTTTATATCCGTTGGGGTTTAGAAAGACAAAAAGAGACCTAATTAAAACATAAAAGATTCTTAAGGGTCTTGGTGGGGTAGATATGAAAAAGTTGTTTGATTATTCCATAGAATCCATCCAGTGTGGAAACAGGCCCTTTGGCCCAACAAGTCCTTAGGGCATCCCACCCAGACCCATTCCCTAAACCTATTTAATCAACTTATCCATGGACACTATTGGCAATTTAGCCTGGCCAATCCACCCTAACCTGCATACCTTTGGACTGTGGGAGGAAACCGGAGCACATAGAGGAAAGATGCAGACGTGGAGAGAATGTGCAAACTCCACACAGACAGTTGCCTGAGGCTGGAATTGAACCAAGGTGCCTGGTGCTGTGTGGCAGCAGGGCTAACTGCTGAGCCACCATGCTGCCCCCTTTCCTCTTGGGAGAGAGTCTAAGACCAGAGGGCATCGTCCAAGAGAAAAGTTGCACATTTAAAACAGAGATGAGGAGGAATTTTTTTCTCACAAGGGCTCACTAATCTGTGGAATTATTTACCACAGAAGGCTGTTGAGGCTGAGTCACTAAGTATATTGAAGGCTGAGAAAGGCAGATTTTTAATTTGGAGTTTAGGATGATCAGATCAGCTTTTATCTCATCAAACAGCAGAGCAGATTCGATGGGCGAATTGGCCTACTTCTGCCCCTGCGTTTTATGGTCCCTCTAGAAAGTCACCATTGGATCTGCTTCCACAACCTTTTCAAGCTTGTCCATCCCATTTCATGATGACAGACTGCAGTAAAATAAAAGTCTCATATGCCTTCTGCATGTTTTTTCAGTTATCTGAAAACTGGATCCTCTGAATATTGATCCTCCTGCTGGTGGCACCAGATTCTTTTTGATACTTTCCGTAAAATAAATGGCACCCATGTCGTATTTGTAACATCAGGCCACCCTGAAGTCATTCACTATGGCATTGTATGTTTGAAACGTGATCATTGTGGTCATCAATTTGTACACAGCAAGCTCCCATAAGTCAGTCTGAGATAAATGACCAGATACAGTTTTACTCATAGTGATCAAGCGTCAAATATGCAGAGAAAACAGTAGGAATCTTGTTTGAGAACATATCCTCAGATCCCAGCGTTGCAGACTTTAAACTGTGTTTTGTGCATTATGTGAGAGCAAACATCTATTGTTATCAGTTGTAACCAATATGCCAGTTCTCAGTTTAATCTAATCAGTGGCATTCCAATTTTTATTAGCAATGAAGAATATTGGGTAGGTCAGATAGAATATATTTTCTTAACCTTAAAGCGGGGCTGATTTGATTCTATTGCCCTCTGTGTGGTAGAAATCCTACAATGACTTTTCTCTTAAATGTTCAGTGTGGGTTAGGAGTGGTTTATAAAGGTCAACCAAAGTATCATTGAGAGGTATAGTCTGTATAAGCGATATCTCGTCAGCATGGACAAGTTGGACTAAATGGCCTGTTCCTGTGTTGTATATCTTTATGACCCTATGACTGGAACAGATAACCTCACACCTGTGCGGCCATAATTCCACAAAGAATTTCTTTGACATGTGCAGACATGTTAAACATTTTTGCAACGGTTTTGTACAGACCTCTTATATGTTTGGGGGAGGAAGACACTCACAATATCCCTGTGCGCACACTCACTGCCCTGTACAAATTCATCAATGATAGTCAGCCTGATACCGAAAGTGTGTCTAGTGAGTGCAGTGGTGCTGACTCTGCATATCTTTAAGCGGGAACTGGATAAGCTGGGGCAGATACTATAAAACCATAAGACAGAAGAGTGAAATGAAGCCATTTGGCCCATCAAGCCTGCTCCACCATTTGATCATGCCTGATATGTTTTTGAGCTGCATTCTCCTGCCATCTCCCCATAACCTTCAATTTGTTTACTACTCAAGAACCTGTTTATCACTGTCTTAAATACACTTAATAACTTAGTACACTGTGGGTAATAAGTTCCACAGATTCATCACCCTCTGGCTGAAGAAATTCCTCCTCATCTCAATTCTGAAGGGTTGTCCCTTCGTTGTGAAGCTATGTCCTCGGGTTCTAGTATCTACTACTAGCGGCAACATTTTCTCCATGGCAACTCCATGCAAATCTCTCAGTATTCAGTATGTTTCAATGAGATCACCTCTCATTCTTCTAAACTCCACTGACTATAGGCCAAGTGTCCTCAATCACTCCTCATATGACAAACCCTTCATCCCTGGCATCATTCTGGTAAACCTCCTCTGGACCCCCTCCAATGCCAGTACATCTTTCCTTAGATGTATGGTCCAAAACTGCTCACAATATTCCAAATGCAGTCTGATCAGTGCCTTATTCAGCCTTGTCCTTGTGTTCTAACCCCCTTGAAATGAATGTAAACCTTGCATTTGCTTTTGTAACTGCCTACTGAACCTGCATGTTAATCTTAAGGGAACCTTGAACTGGGATTCCTAATTCACTTAGTTCTTCAGATTTCTAAAGTCTGTATCCTTTTGGAAAATAGTCTCTGCCTGTATTCTTCCTACCAAAGTAAAATACCTCATACTTTCCCAATTTATACCTAACATCATACTTCTTCACATTATATTCCCTCTGCCACTTCTTTGCCCACTCTCCTGAAAAAGTCCTTCTGCTGTCTCCCTATTTCCTCAACACTACCCGTCTCTTATCAGTGTGTCATCAGCAAACTTAGCAACAATGCTCTCAGTTCCTTTGTCCAGATCGTTAATGTATACTGTAAATAGTTGTGGTCCCAACGCTGACCCCTGCAAAGCTCCACTCTTCACCAGCTGCCATCCTGAGAAAGATCCCTTTATCCCCTCTCTCTACCTTCTGCCAGTCAGCCAATCCTCTATCAATGCCAGTACCTTGCCCGTAACGCAATGGGGCTTTTATCTTACTTTGCAGCCTCCTGTGTGGCACATTGTCAAAGGCCTCTGGAAATCCAAATCAATCATGTTCACTTCTACACCTGCCCCTACACTTCCCCCATCACCCCCATCCCAGGCCCCAAGAAAACGTTCCACATTAAACAAATGTTCACCTGCACACCCGCTAATGTGGTATATTGTATCCGCTGTTCCCGATGTGGCCTCCTCTTCATCGGGGAAACCAAGTGCAGGCTCAGAGACTGCTTGTGGAGCACGTACTCTCGGTTTGTGACAAAAGACAACACCTCCCAGTCGTGAACCACTTCAGCTCCCTCTCCCGCTCCTTGGATGACATGTCCATCCTGGGCCTCCTCCAGTGCCACAATGATGCCACTCCAAGTGGAAGGAACAGCACCTCATTTTCCACTTGGGAACCCTGCATCCCAATGGTCTCAATGTGGACTTTACAAGCGTCAAAATCTCCCCACCCCCCGACCTCATCCCAAGATCAGCTCATCTCGCCCCTGCCTCCTTGACCTGTCCATCTTTTCTCCCACCTATCCACTCCTCACACCTCACTGACCGACCCCCACCCCCACAACCTAACTGCTAGCCTCATGCCCCCTTAACCTGTCTGTCTTCCCTCCCACCTACCTGCCCCTCCCTCCTCACTGACCAACCCCAATTCCAACCCCCTACCTACACTCACCTTTACTGGCTTCATCCCCACCTCCTTGACCTGTCTGTCTTATCTCCACCCTATCTGCTCCTCTATCCACCTTCTATCATCGCCTCCCCCTCTCTCTATTTATTTCAGAGCCCCCTTCCCCTCCCCCATTTCTGAAGAAGGGTCTAGGCCCAAAACATCAGCTTTCCTGCTCCTCTGATGCTGCCTGGCCTGCTGTGTTCCTCCAGCTCCACACTGTGTTATCTCTGATGCTGCCTGGCCTGCTGTGTTCCTCCAGCTCCACACTGTGTTATCTCTGATGCTGCCTGGCCTGCTGTGTTCATCCAGCTCCACACTATGTTATCTCTGATGCTGCCTGGCCTGCTGTGTTCCTCCAGCTCCACACTGTGTTATCCCTGATGCTGCCTGGCCTGCTGTGTTCCTCCAGCTACACACTGTGTTATCTCTAATGCTGCCTGGCCTGCTGTGTTCCTCCAGCTCCACACTGTGTTATCTCTAATGCTGCCTGGCCTGCTGTGTTCCTCCAGCTCCACACTGTGTTATCCCTGATGCTGCCTGGCCTGCTGTGTTCCTCCAGCTCCACACTGTGTTATTTCTGATGCTGCCTGACCTGCTGTGTTCCTCCAGCTCCACACTGTGTTATCCCTGATACTGCCTGGCTGCTGTGTTCCTCCAGCTCCACACTGTGTTATTTCTGATGCTGCCTGACCTGCTGTGTTCCTCCAGCTCCACACTGTGTTATCCCTGATGCTGCCTGGCTGCTGTGTTCCTCCAGCTCCACACTGTGTTATCCCTGATGCTGCCTGGCCTGCTGTGTTCCTCCAGCTCCACACTGTGTTATCCCTGATGCTGCCTGGTCTGCTGTGTTCCTCCAGCTCCACACTGTGTTATCTCTGATGCTGCCTGGCCTGCTGTGTTCCTCCAGCTCCACACTGTGTTATCCCTGATGCTGCCTGGCTGCTGTGTTCCTCCAGCTCCACACTGTGTTATTTCTAATGCTGCCTGACCTGCTGTGTTCCTCCAGCTCCACACTGTGTTATCCCTGATGCTGCCTGGCTGCTGTGTTCCTCCAGCTCCACACTGTGTTATCCCTGATGCTGCCTGGTCTGCTGTGTTCCTCCAGCTCCACACTGTGTTATCTCTGATGCTGCCTGGCCTGCTGTGTTCTTCCAGCTCCACACTGTGTTATCCCTGATGCTGCCTGGCCTGCTGTGTTCCTCCAGCTCCACACTATGTTATCTCTGATGCTGCCTGGCCTGCTGTGTTCCTCCAGCTCCACACTGTGTTATCCCTGATGCTGCCTGGCCTGCTGTGTTCCTCCAGCTCCACACTGTGTTATCTCTGATGCTGTCCGGCCTGCTGTGTTCCTCCAGCTCCACACTGTGTTATCTCTGATGCTGCCTGGCCTGCTGTGTTCCTCCAGCTCCACACTGTGTTATCTCTGATGCTGCCTGGCCTGCTGTGTTCCTCCAGCTCCACACTGTGTTATCTCTGATGCTGCCTGGCCTGCTGTGTTCCTTCAGCTCCACACTGTGTTATCCCCAAACCAGATCCTGACTTGGGCTGTGTTTCACTCCAGGTATGATCTCTCCTGCCTGACAGTACTTATCGATGCCACACCTTATAGCTGGTTTCTAGCCAACCTGTTCAGAGATATTATTACAGAGTTCTGATGCAGTTGAGACTTGAACCTGGGCCACCTGGCTCAGAGGCAGGGGCACTGCCACTGTGCAACAAGAGACCACCATAGTACACGTGAATAAATTTTAATCGACATGTTCAGATATGCCATGATGCACATTCAGAGCAGGTGGAATTTGAACCAAGGCTCAGAGACAGGGGCACTATCACCATGTCACAAGAGCCCACCACACCATATAAAAGACAAATATCCGTATACATTCCCTACATCATGAAATCTTCTGAATTAATACTGAGAGGAAGGGCAGAGAGGAATTCTCCTTCAGTATATTTCTCCCCCATCGCCTACCATTGGGGCTTACCATTACCTCTGTTCTGACTTGCTTATTCCAGGAGATTGCATGGCTGTGGGTGGGGGAAGACATTACAGACTGGCTCGTCTCAGTGCTGGTTAGTCCATTCTAGCTTGTAAATTTTCAATGCTCTTGCTCAGTTCTGCTGCGTTAAATAGAAACCAAATTGTAGAAGTTGCAGAAATTTGAAACAGCCTTCTCACTTTCAGCAGAATGAGTTTCTCTTGATTCACTCTGAAAAGCTTTCCAGACTTTGAACACCTCTCTTCAATCCTTCTTACTTTCTCCTCTCCAGGGAGAACAAATCTAACTTCTGCTGAAAGGTTATTGACCTGAATGGCTTCTCTCTCCACAGATTCTGTCTAAGTTGCCGAGTATTTCCAGCATTTTCTGTTTTTATTCCAATTTAAAATCTCTGCAGATAACTGAAAGCTTTCATTGCTTGTTAAGTCTCCTTTGCACTCTATACAAAGCCTGAACATTTCTTTTATGGGTGCAAGGGAGAGTGACAGCCTGAGAATTCTCCTATCGTTGAAGAGCTTTCATTTCAGTTCACAATCTCCGCAGCTACTTGCTTTCCTTAATGTTAGCTTAGGACAAGTGGGAGGTGGCTTATATGTTGCAGATACAGGAGGATAGAACATCTGTGCTATAGACTTGATGATGCTCTAACACTGCCATAAAGAACAATGTCAAAGCAGTGAGTACAGAATAATTTCTCACAATGTATAGACAAGTGAACTTTAGTCCAAACAGTGGCAAGATATTGGAAGGACATCCAATTTCATAAAGGGGTGCGGGACAGATTTATAAGATGATTCCAGGGACAAGAGAGTTTAGTTACAAGGTTAGATTGGAGAAGCTGTTTTTGTTCTTCTTGGAGCGAAGGGAGATCTGATAGAGGTGCACAAGATTGTGATACGCTTAGAAAGGGTGGACAAAAAAATGAAGTTCTCATCAGCTGAAGCTACAATGACTTGGGACACAGATTTAAGGTTTTGGATGCAGGAACGTTTGAGGTGGATAAGTGTGTGTGAGAGGATGAGCAGAGGCAATTGATAATAAGTGATTGCATAAATTAAAAGTAAGGATAAACAGGCAAAGGGCATTCAATATTTGAATAAATTTAACTGTTTCAGGTATTATTAGTCAATTGGTTCAGAGGTGTTACCGCAGAACTTTCGAGGTGGTGGTCAGGTGGACCTGTCCTTCTGGCTCAGAGGTAGGGACATTACCATGGCACCAGAAGAGCACTTTTGAGCACTTTTACTTATTAACGTTGGTGTGGTTAGTAAGATCAGGAACTGTATAAATCTAAACGGAGTAAAAGATGACTTTGCATCTTCCCCTTCAACAAGATTATTGTTACAAGATTAACAGTACTGTCTGGGAAATCAATTCCACAGCCTCGTTTTCTGGGGAGATGGTCAGTGATTTTGAAAGGAAATTAGATGGGTGTCTGAGGGAAACAAGCCCGCAGGGCCATGGAACTTCAGTGGGAGAATGGGACTGATTGGGCTGCTCTGTGGACAGCCACTGTGGACTTGCTGCAGCTATGATTTTGAATCAGAGAATTAATCTTCACTTTTAGTTGTAGGTTTCATCAGGAATAGTCAGCATGGTTTTGTCAGAGGGACTAACAAATTGATTGAATTTTTCAAGGAGGTGATCAGGTGTGTAGATGAGGATGCTGCAGTTGACGTAGTTTATACATCAGCAAAGCCTTTGATAAGGTTCCACATAGGAGGCTGATGACACAGGTTAAAAATACATGGGATCCAAGATAACTTTGCAAGTTGGAAGTAGGTTTATGGATGACATGAAGATGGTTAATAGCAAGGGAGGAGCTCTCAGTTTGCGGGACGGTATAGATAGCTTGGTCAGAAGGGCGGATCAGTGGCGGATGGAATTTAACACTGCCGCGTGTGAAGTGATACACTTTGGAAGAGGAAACACGACAGAGGAGTTTTCGAAGAATGGCAGGGCACTGGGAAGTTGAGACAAACAGAGGGATCTTGTGGTGCTTGTCTACTAAGGTTATGTTCCACCTGTTAGGACACAGCCAGAAACCTGGTGTAGTTTTGGTCACTGGTGGGCTGTAACTGCACTGGACATTATGCAAATGAAATTCATCAGAATGTTGCCAGGGATGGAGCGGTTTAGCTGTGAAAAGAGTCTGGATAGTCTTGGGTTGTTTCCTTTGGTGAATAGATGGCTGAAGGCAACCTGATTGAGGTGCATTAGATTATGAAGGGCATCAACAAGGTGAATAGTAAGCAGTTTTGTTCCCCTTAGCTGAAGGGTCAATAGCAAGGGAGCATGATTTTAAGGCTTAGGACAGGAGGTTTAGAGAGAATTTGAGGAAATGTTTTTCATCCAGCGGATCGTGGAAATCTGGAATGCACTGCCTGGGAGCGTAGATGAAGCAGAAAAACCTATAGAAGTAGTTGGGTGAGCAATTGAAATGTGATAGGTTATAGCACAAATGCTGTAAAGTCGGATTAGCGTAGATGGGTCAGCATAGATGCGATGGGCCGAAGAGCCTCTTTTGTGCTGTATGACTCTACAGTTGCAAGTGAGCCATGGTGGATGTGTGAGCCTAAGTTGTAGCAGTGTAAGCAGGCTATTCGGCTCATTAAATTTGCTCCAATATTCAATGAGATCATGGCTTAGGATGGCACAAAACAAACAAATTTCATGACAGCAAGATTTCTTGTGGAACACTGGTAGTGGCTCTACCCCCGAACCAGGAAGCCACAAGTTCAAGTTGCATATGCTCCAGAGGTGTGTCCTGGCATTGCTGAACAGGGAGGCTAGAAAGTAACCATTTCCTGGTGGGTGCAGTTACAAGTAGCAGCAATAAGTGAGAATGTGGAACAGAATGGGAAGTAGTTGAAGTGTTTGGTGGAATAATTGCTATGTCAGCAGATCAGTAATCCCTTCGGTTGGACTATTAGGTCAGCAACGAGCTCAAGTACTGTGGAGGGAGTAGCTGAGGAATTTAACTTTGATAAATTAAATCAATCTGGAATAATGAAAGTCATGTTAGTCATGATGACTGTGAAACCACTGCAGCTTTGTAAAAAGCAAACCCATCCAATCCAATGTTTTATAAGGAAAGCTCTAAATTCTGGCTTGGTCAGTGGAACTCGCATCTTGAGCATTAAAAAAAACCTCTATAGTCATTGAGCAGCTAGCCAGCTGCATTGCAGGTAACAGTGCATTAATTGTCCAGATTAGTGAAAGGTTTGTTTTGGGTTCCCCAGCAAGTAAATGCAACAAAACTATTTAATCCATCACCAGGACATTTCAGATGGTGAGGAACTGGCTGGGATTACTGGGCTACTGCAATAATTGGACTGTCGTCCTCATGCAAAAGGGAGATTTTACCACAGCTGACGGCTACTGCTGGAAAGTACACGTGAGTGAATTTTCACTAATGTCCCAAAACTCAAATATTCTGCCTGGCCTCACACACACACACAGAATATAAAGGGCCGGCTTACCATAAACTGGCATTTTTGGGCTATGATGTATAATAATTAGTACTTCCACAGATATGCTTAGAATTTATTGCAAATATCATACAGTATTTCATGCTGAGAATGTAATCAGTTTAATATGTGCTGATTACTGCACACCATCCAGCATTGATCGTTCAACAAATGTTTAAACAAACCCGGAAAACTATGAATATGTATTCAAACGGAACTCCATGCAGTCTGTATACAGATATATTTCCATACAAATGTATAATTTGTGCCACCTAATGGTTAGTACGTAATAGTGCATGCGTTCACAAGAATCCAGTTCCTTCAAGTTTGCAATGCCAGATCTTTCACACAATTCACATCTGGTTTAATTTATAAACATTCCTTTTGCCCTCTCTGGCCAGACTCGAGTACATTAGGTACTCTTAGTCCTCTAGGAGATGTCATTGCCTGCATAAGCCTGGGCAATAAGCTTCAACAGACTTTTTGGCTACAAATAACTGCACAGAGGCTGGTATCCCATCAGTAAGTCACCTTTACTTACATGTGGACACTGCTCCAGTTTCCTCAGAGTAAACAGGAGGGCTGAGATTCCTGTTCTTATCTGTCAGCCAGGGCTCCCTGATTGGACCAGGTTAACAGTCCCAATTGGGGAACTCCTATTCTATGAGGTTCACCTGGCTGACCTTGTTACAACCCATCCACTGGAAGTCTGAAGATATAGGCCAGTTCGTTTTTTGTTTGTCGCTCCTCCTGGGGTATATTAGCACCGGGTCCGGTTCCTCCGACTCTGCCTCTGATACAGGTGGTGTGTAATGCACAGAGGCTCACCTCTTGTGTCCCCAGTGTCTAGAAAGAAATTCATTCTCTTCTTCAAGTGGCAATGGCACTGAGGCCGTGCCATCTGCTGTGTCCACCTCAGATTTGGAGGTATCTTCAACGCTTGATGGAAAGGGACATCTCTGGGTTTCAGAACAGTTGGAAAGGGTGCTGAGGAGCTGGGCACCTTTTGCTCCCGCATTGTTTGCGAGTTTACAGCCCTCATATGGTCCACATACTTATTCAGGACCATCGCACCTACCCAAACCTTACATGTCATTGGGCCCGGCCTTGCGTTGATATTGCCTCTTACCCATGCTGGACGATTCCTGTGGTTCTGACGCCAAATTTCATCGCCTGAAGTAAACTGTCTCCCTTGCTTAATGGAGTCGTGTGTTTGACATTAGCATTGCTGATGCTGTTTCACCCTCCCATCCCCACCCCCAGGTCCTAGGGCAGCCTTCTCCCTATTAACAACACTGCTGGAGCTATCCCTGTAGTTGCATGAGGGGTAATCCTATAATCAAATAGGAGCCGGGACAGTTTGGTATCTAGTGAAGCTGTAGGCTGTTTCTTTAAGCCTGCCTTTGGACCGCTTTCTCTGCCAGACCATGGGATGATGGATGATTTGGAGCTATCTTTAAGCATCAAATACCATTCGACTGGTAAATGATGGCCTATTATCTGTGACTAACAACTCTGGGAGTCCGTGTTTATCAAAAGATGCACGTAGTCTTTCTAGCGTCATCCTCGTGTTTGACAAATGAACTCTATGCATGTACAGCCATGTTCAGCAGGTGACCACAGTGCCTAACAACATTGAGCCTACGAAAGGACCTGTCTTGTAGACATATAAATGAGTCCCGATGTGGGGAACTGCTGGCAGTAATTTTTGATCTCATTGGCACTCCTGGCACTGCCCCACCAACACAGCTAGGTCTTTATCTAATTCTGATCACCAGGGATAGCTTCTCACCAACACATTCATTTTGTAAACGCCTGGATGATCCTGGTGGAGTTCAGCCAACATATGGCAGCGACCTTTGCTCGGGACAATCACTCTTGCACCCCATAATACTATCCATCCTCTGCTGTGATCCGGTCTCTCTGGGTCCAAAAAAAGGTTTCAATTCTTGTTGTGTCAGCACTTTGGTTTCCCCCATCACCACCAGTTGTCTCAGTTTCGCCAGGACCGGATCCTTCTGCATCCAAAGTCTGATATGGTCAGCTGTGACTGCAAGTGTGCGCAGAAAATTTAAAAGCACTACGGACTCTTCCAGTGGTGTATCTGTCAACAGAAGGCAACTCAAAGCATCCGCATTTGCTACATGGCCTCCCTGAAGGTGTTCCAACTTGTAATTATACACATTTAGAATTAGAGCCCGTTGCTGAATTCAGCCTGAAGCGCTGCCTTGTCCTCTTTAAGTAGATGTGCCTGGGATTTGTGGTCCATTTTTGTTACATTTTTACACCCATAAAGGTATTGTTGGAACTTTGTGACTCCAAACCTTTCTTCTCTATTTGGGTGTGTTTATGCTCTGCATTAGCCAAAATCATGGATGCATATGCTATTGGGCATTCCTCTCTATTGGGCCACCTATGAGCTAATATTACCCTGATGCTGTTGGGGGAGGTACCTCATTTCAATAGCATATCTCACTTGGGATCATAGTTAGCCAAAAGTTTAGAGGATGATAACTGTTTCTTCACTTTCTTGAAAGCTATGGTTCGGCTATGCTGCTATCTCAAGGCTGACCCTTTTTTTTTAAATTGAGTGGACACAAAGATGCCAGGGTGGAGACCAGGTTACGTATGAACTTTCTGTAATAATTTAACAGCCCAAGGAAAGACCCAAGCTCCAGGACAGATGTGGGAGCCGGGGCACCTCTTGATCACCCTCACTTTATCTTCCAACGGGTGTAACCTGGTCTAAATCAACTCTGTGGCCCAAGTATATGACTTGAAATGCCTAGAATGAACATCTCTCCCTTCTAAGGCATATACTGGGAAAAATGTCCAAGGATTATGTCCAAATTCTCAAGGTGCTCCTTATTGGTCTTCCCTGTTACTAGCCCATTGGCAGTAGCTTGAAGGGGAACTCACAAAGGGTGTTCCCTTACCCTCCTTAGTGATTCAGCCTACTGTTATTTGCAGCCTGACTTTCCTCATGCTCCTCACTTGAAGCACCCATTGCACTTTTATGTGTTGGCTGATCGGAGCCAAGTTTGGAATGCAAGAAATTCTCAGGCACCTACAGGGGCAAGAGTACAGAGAAAATAACCGTAAACAATAAATTGCTACCTCTTGAAATCAACAGCAAACTCAGCACTGGGGAATCCAACTAAAGTCTGTCTGGTCAGCTCAGCAGAGCTAAATGTTGCCCATATCAGCTTAGATTTAGAAGGTACCTGCTGCTTATAATGAAACATCAAAGAAAAAAAATCTATTCCCCTGTAATTTCTGCAAACTTAGATGGAAATTAATACATTTACAAGGATTAATTATAGTTTTGCGTGGGTTTGTACCAGTTAATTCCCACTGCTTACAATGATTTAGAAGTCAATTAAAAGGCATTAAAACAATTTGAAACGGAATTATAGTTTTGACATGATGTTTAAAATAGCTAGTTTCCTCTGCTGCACTTCAATGGAACTTAAAAGCAGGTTATACCAGCTATAAAATGAGTCTTTTCCTTCGGGTGTTTGTGTTCTGCTTAATGTGTGGTAAAGACTGTTTAACATTTTTAATTTCCACCACTATTATTATCCTTCCAATGCCAGGGAAACAGTATTACAGTTCAGACACTGTCCCACTCACAAGTACAGGTGCTGTTCTCCCTTGGTTATAAATAGCCTTGAATGCTGTCCACTTAGCACAAAATCCAGAACAAAATCCTTCAGAGAAGGGAGCCTTCACAGTTCCTAATAGGCCCAGTAGACTGTAAAAGTTTCTGAAAGAAATCCAACATCCACATCAACCCAAAGTGTATGCAATACATGCTTGATGTTGCCAGCAATCCCTCATTCAGACAGCAATTTAAGGACAAACATGCCCATCAAATGACACAGCATCACAAGAAACAGTCCAGAAATGCTCTTGTTACAAAAGTAAAAATAGAATGCAATTAAACACAAATGAAAAGCTGCAAAATAAAAGTCACAGTCACAAAGGAATGTCGACGTCACTTTTATTTTTGATTACTATAAACAAGGCAACTTCATCTTCAATTACCAAACACATTAATGAAACCGACGAAATACATGTTCAACAGGAATCTTTATCTATTTAACACCACTCTAATTAATCAAAAGCTTAAGCGTATAAAAACTCATGCTATGGTTTGAAGGTCCATGAGTGTGTATTGTCCATCTCAGACCACGTCACCTACTAAATCTAGTAAGTCCAAAGTCTAAAGACAGAAACATGTTTTTCCTCCTGTTTTAGGCTGGTCAGTTAAAATTCCAAAGCTGGCCCTCAGCCTCCAGCTGTGGGCATGATCAGATGCCCACTGATGACCATCTAGGCTGCCACATGGCAGGACAGTGGTAGATGGAAGTGGTTTAGAAAGGGGAGCAAGTGTGTTCTAGGTGTCCTCCTCCTCTTCCTCATCCTGGGAGGAGCCAGCCTTGTTGGCGATTGCTGCTGCGAGCTGTGCCTGCTGGGCAGCTTGTTGCATCTGTAACCATTCTTGCTGTGCCAGTTCAGCCTGCTGCTGTCGAGCCTGAGGGGAAATGGACAAAGTCAGGCTGGCGTGCAAACCCAAATCTCCGTGGCTGGTGGGATGGGGATCTTGGTGGGAGGTGGGAGGCGGGAGGGCGGGGGGAGTGGGTGGGGAGAAGAGGGAGAGAATTGCACTATATCTAACCCCACTCATCTTGAATCAAATAATGTTTAAGAAAAAATTATTCAACTCTAGCATGCATCAAATTTGATTGTGATACCTTCCTTTGGTTGAATGGCTCGCATCAAGACGTCTGCATGGACTTTAGGAACTTAAGTGATTTATTACAGAATCTGATAACATGCAGTATGCAAGGAGGCAATACTTTCCAGATGGCAGAACAGAAAAAGCAGCCAATATCATTTTAGGGACAACTCTAAATTTGAATATTTGTCCCAAATCCTTGGCCCTCTGTTCTGATTACATCGAGTTGTGTATAAATGAAATTTCACTAGTGCCTTGCCTTCAAAAGGTATCAGCCATGGGTTAGTGTGAAGCAACCTCATCTCAGTCACAGATTAAAGGATCAAATCCCAATCTCTGGATGTCTATAGATGCTGGAAAAAGGGACGAGCAAGCAGAATGCTGAAATTCCTTCACAATGTAGTGACAACTCATTTTCACAATTCTGAATACCAAAGAAGCTCAATCTGTTCAAGGCGACAAACCTGTTACAGTGATGGGACAGATTGATTTATCAGCCCCCTTATTTTCGTTACAGTGAGTAACTTCAATGTTGGGTCCACACATATCAGCAATGTCTCAAGTTTAATCCCTCGTCTGTGCCATGTTTGCTCATTCCGGCAGGATTGGCAATTGGAGCAGTACAGATCCTCTCAGCACATTTAACCAGCAGCTCCTCAGCACTGCCAGTGGTTCCCTCCTGGGAAGTGTAACTATGTAGGCTGAACTACGTGCTGGTATTTGCTGTCTGCTTTGTGCTTTCAGTACCTTCAGCCTTAAGATCAAAATACTCTTGCTAGTTTCCAAAAATAACATTCTGTCAAAATGTCATGACTCAAGCTTCATACTTGTTTTTGAAATGACTCCATAATTTCCTTGGCCCCAAGAGACTGTTTACAAGATCACAGCCAACTCCCTTCATGATCTTAGTCGAGTCTATCAAATCCATCTTCCTCAACTTCAAATCTCTGCTTAAACCCTCTGCTACTCTTACATCATCTACTACTCGTTGCCTGTTCTACATCCTAGATTTAGTGCTTTTGAAGGGAAACTCGGCAGATGCCTCCAGGAGGAAGGGAAATGTTGACAGAATGACTGAAAGGAGTTAAGGATGACAGGTCAGTCATGTGCAACATGAACTTGCCAACTGGCCTATTCCTGTAGTGCACATTATTTTTAAACCCCATAATCTGCGACTTGCTTCCAAAATTTACCTGCCTGATGGTTTTGATAACAAAACCTCCATTTGTTTCGATCATGCTATTGGCTTCCCCCAGCCCCAATCATTTTTCTGTTTTCTGCTCCTCCTTGTCCACTCAGCACCCAGCCTTCTGTAATGGGTTGGATGTTGTTTGCAGTAGAACAGAAGTGTTATTGCTGGTGGCTCAGCTGACAGTCAAAGAAACTGACAATCAACTGAGGAAGAAGTTGACAACTAGGAGTGAGAATGTTTACAAATATCCTTGTACAGTTAAGTTACTCAATATGGCTGGACCAAACAAGCTGGAAGGTGTGGTGTTGGAGAAGGCAAGGGTAGAGAATGCGGTGTGCAGTCAGCCCTTACAGCTACCTCCTAACAACTAATGACTGCATGCTGCATTGCACACAGGAGCCTAAAAACAAGTCTTGGAAATGGTGTGTAGCATATTAGTCTACAATGGGTAAGGAAACAAATAAACTTGTTTTGTAACTTTTTTTTAAAGCTGCAAAATCATTGAGAAAAATGTCTGACCTAGTTTCCAGCACTATGGATCACAGCTAACACTGCTGTTGTGATTTTAGACACATTGTTGCCTTACTATACAGTTATGTGGTCATCTCAACAATATGGAAGCAAGCAACAGTTTGTGGTGTTAATAACGGTTTGTGGACTCCAGAGAGTCTGGCTGCTAAGCAGAAAATAGTGGTAAAAGGAAACTGTAGACAGATAATATCCGTAATTAGAATACGGGACAACATTGTTTGGGTGTATTTCAGACTTTGTTGCAGTGTTTAAAGTTTTACAATTTTGTACTTTAGGTATTGAGAAGAATTTTTTTTACATGATTATCTGACATCTAGTCCTGGATGGGTAGAAATATCCTCCAACTAAATTGTGAATTCCAAAGTAATGAACTTTGATTTTAGTTACAACTCTAGTTCCCTGTACACAAACTCTAACCTGCTCCCTGATCACTGTGACTGAACCACATCATTCAGAGTCTTGGTCCTTCTTGATTCTGAGATGGACTTCTGACTATATATCCATACCAACTAAAATAATTACTTCCACTTCCTTTATATTGACCAACTGCACCTTTGCTTTAATTCATCTATACCATCACTGCTGGACTTGATTAATCCAGGAGTCCCCTGAACAATTGCCATCTCCTAACCTCTAAGTGAATGAAATTTAGCAAGTCAAAACCTTGCTGCTTATATTCCAACTCAACTAATCATTTATCAAGATAGTAGGAACTGCGGATGCTGGAGAATCTGAGATAACAAGGTGTAGAGCTGGATGAACACAGCAGGCCAAACAGCATCATAGGAGCAGGATCTATCAACCCTTGTCTTGCTCACCTACATCGACCTGAAAATCTTGCACCACTCAGTTCATTGTCTTTCTCTGCAACAAATGTGGCAGAGACTGCTGCTCCATTCCAGGTGATGCTTAATACAGTTAACCACCACAGCACAAATCATCGCCCTACAAAACAGAAAGCAGAGGAGAAAGCACTGATTTCAAAAGTTTCACTCCATCCTAATTCTGAAACTCCTCTAGTCCCACAATAGCTTTATGTTCCCCCAGTTCTGGCCTCCTCCACATCCCACTTCATTGCCTAATTGGTGACCTTCAGCTGCCGGAGTTTCAAACACTGATCAGACCTTGTCCGAGAAAAACCCACAAGCTGTTTGAAATCACCCTTGGAACACCTCACTTACCTACTCCATGATGGCCTGTTCAATTCACCAACTGCCCATCTTCCATCTCAGTGCCCCAATATGAAGCAACTTTCCTGAGGAAGATCTAAGAGCAAACATCCTTAGGAATTGAGAAATGGGAAACACCGGAACTTGCTTGTGACAAATCCAGTCTGTCGGCAGCAGGTTATGAACTACCATGGCAAGAATGGTTAATGCTAAACAACTGGAGGGTGAGAAAGCTGAGGCTACCATGGGACCTCTGTATAATCACCTGATACACATGGGGAGATACAAACAATGCTACATATTACTGAGAAGTGTTCCAGTAACAGATTAAATGGTGCTCTCATCACCTTAAACTGAACAAAATGGAGACTATTGCTTGCTTCAGGGATTTTCATTTTATAACTAAACAAACAGCTCTCTAAAACATTTTGTATCACTCGACTCTTTTAAGTTTTTGGTCACCTTGTCCTCCTTGTGTGGTTTATCAAATTTTGTTTAAACACTCCTTTGAAATGCTTCAATATGTTTTATTAAGTTAACGTACTTATATAGCGTATGACATTCTTCCCAACAAATACTGAATCCTTCAACTCGGTGTAGAGGAAATTCAGCAGAATGAGGGAGTTCAGATATTTTGAGAGATTGAAGAACTAGCATTGTTCTCCAAAGATCTGAGAAGAATGACAAAATTCTAGCATTCAACATTATTAAAGGATTTGATTAACTCAGGAGAAACTGTTGCCACTCACGGAGAGGTCACTAACCTCAGAACATACAGAGTTAAGTCAATTAGCAGGAATCAGAAGTGATGGAAGACGTTTTCTTCTTAAAAGGCATTGCGTTTTGATGTGTAATGCATAGACTGAGATGGTGTTGGAAATTAGATCAATACTCAAAAAAGAAGAAATGTGCAGGACAATAGGTTAAGAGCAAAAGAGTAGGACTAACTTATTTCAAAGAGTCAGCAATGACATGAAGAGCTGAATTATGACTTCCTGTGCTGTATAATTGTATTAAATAGTTCTGTTTCACCAGGTCAACATGATTCCAGCCAGGACAACCCATTCAGTAGTCCCAAACATTACACATACACACACCCTCTCCACAACATGGGCTCAAAAATCTCCTTATGCTGGGCTTTGGCTTCAGTGATAATCAGAGCAGGTCTAGATGAATTGTGCATGATGCCACTTGTATCAATTTTGGTTATAAAACAGGATAAATAAAGAACTATTGATTAAAACTCATCGAGTTCAGATTTTACAGTCTGCCTGTAAGAAGGTGAATGTGAGTGGAGCTAAGTGAGATATAGTTGGTTAGAGACTCCAGTTTTGAAGAGTTGAGGGTAACTTACTTGAAAAGTACAGCTATACATTTCAAAAATATTGAGCAATTTTCCTTACTTTTGCAAACAACTCTTGTTGCTGACGTAGCAGTTCCTCCTCTGGTATTCCAAGGTTCTCCAAGCGAGCGTTGGCCTTTCTCCTTTCTAGGGCAACTGTCTTGCATTCCCGCAGAACCTCTTTTACTTCAGTTATGTATGATCCAAAACCTAGACTTTCCAAGGCTGTCATACAAGGTAACACAGAAAGAAGCTTGTAACAGTCCCCTGGCTACGTAAAAGCTCTCTGCTGGGTATTAATCTACACTTGACAATCTGATATCAAAATCTTGATATTCACAGATAGGTTTATGATTGAATACTACATTTTGTTGTGTATTGATTTACACTTGACAGTCTGATATCAAAAACTATTCACATTCACTTTGAAGATTCACATTACATAGAGAACCAGCTCTGTTCAGTTTCATTTCAAATTCAGCTCATTCACTTTCTCTTGGCAGCTTGCCTTTCCAAAACACAAGTTCAAGTATCTTGCACAAGTGACCACTCTAAGACAGTGTCAACAAAGAATTTTGAGGGCAGTACAGGCCAGATTAGATCCCATCCTCAATCGATTTCCACACTGTCAAGGGAGTCACCAGATTATGAAGTGGGAAAACAAACTGATCTTTCTGTCTCCTTAGCGTAGAGACACAGCACTATTGCGCTATCCTCCCTGCATGGTTCCATGAAATTTTCATGAGATCTGGAGTCAGGTTTTGAGGATTCAAAGAGCAACTCCTTCTTGACTGAACACCTGAGCCATCAGCCCTCCTGGGTCTGTCTTGCTGTTGGGGGACAGGAATGGATGTCAGCAGTGTTGTCAGGGATTTTGTAAGGTAGTTTAAGAGTATCATGATGTCAGGTTGATGACTGACTAATGTGAGAGATACTCTCCCAATTTTAGCACTCACCTCAGATATTAGTAAGGACTTTGCAGGGACAGCAGGGCTGTATTGTGATCATTTTCAGCGCCTTAGATGATCCCAGGTAGCCTGTCCAGTTACATTTTTTTAAGACTTTCTACTGGATGATAGAACTGAATGGCTTGCTTGTCCTTTTCAGAGTCAATGACATTGCTGGTGTTGGATGACAGTTTCCTTCTCTAAAGGACATTAGTGAAGCAGATGGTTTTAGGATTCAATTTACTTCTGTATTTTTATTGAATTCAAATTCATGGTGGGATTTGAATCCAGTTCCCCAGAACTGAGTCATTGGATTACTAGTCTAACAGTGATATCACCAAGTCATCGCCTCCCCTACGTTATCAAGTTTGTCGACTTGGTACACATCAACAGTCTTGTACATTTTCCCATCTAGCAGTACACAGAGGGGAAAAATAACCTTTGGTTACAGAGTGTATTTCATGGCATCTCAACATTACAGCTGATGAAACACTTTTGAAATGTAGTCACTGCTGTAACGTTGGAAATTCAGCAATAAATTGCACAGCAAGCTCCCACAAACAAAAATGAACCAGATCATCTATCATCCACCAGGCACGCGTTGCATAGTAAATACTGACCATGACACAAGGGAGGGCTCTTCAGTGAACAGAAACTACTGGATCTTTCACATCCATGCAAGAGGGGGACACAGACCCTAACCTTAATGTTTAAGTGGATGTATGACACATCCAAGGCTGCAGCATCCCCTTAGCACTCATTAATTCATACAAATTCTGTCTCCAAGATGGAGCTGAAGAAGGGTCACAAAGGTTATGGCATAAATAATTGGGCAGAAACTTCAGTTGTGAGCTCAAGGCAGGGAGAAAATATTGTTGCTATTCCAAAGTGTATTTCTATAGATTAACACATACCTTGCATGATATGTTCTGGTGAGATGGTTTTCTTATCCGACTTATTGCAGATTTCATTAGCTTCAGAGGACACTAAGTGAATAAATTCAGTGCAGCAGCTCACCACCATTTCTCTGGCATCATTTGCTACCCTGACATTTGGTAGAATCTGTTTGATAATCTTGTTGATTGCAGCTCTTGGAATAGTTAAGTCATCATCACTATTACCTGAAGCTGAGGCCATAGTCCTTTATTTCACTTAAAGTGGCCAAAGTTTTTCTTTTTAAAAAAAAAGCAGTTTTTCCTAACAAGGTGGGCATACACCAAATCCACATCAAATTGTTTTATTAGCACAATGGTATTTAATCCAGTTGGATTCCAAAACCAAAATATGATAAACATTTGGTTTTGAGATTAACTTAATATGATCTTGTTATCCTAGAGAAAAATGCAAAAACATCAGACATTAAAACAAAGTCTCGGCAGTGGGAAACAAAGGCATATTTATTATTGTAGAGAAACTAGCATCAGCTAAACAAAAATTCTGACTTCATGAATAAAACAAACAAGCCTAGTGAAACTCAATTGAGTAAGTCAGTACAACACAGATTTAAAACCTGGCTTATTTAGCTGATACGCACCCTGGTTTTCCAATCCATCCATGACCTCATCGCTCCCTATCTCTGTAACCTGTTTGAACCCTATGACCCTCAAATCTGAACTTGTCCATTTCTGGGTTCTTTTAAACATTGTTCCAACAATGGCAACCTTGCCCTTACTTGACAACACCCTGAGATCTGGAATTCCTTCACTAAATCACGCTACTGCTCTCTTCCTATAAAACGTTCCACGAAATCTGTAAGACCCACCAAACTACCGGTCCACCAGTCCTGATGTCAACTTTACGGCAATACTCAATATTGAAGACTAATTGATAACCACAGAATCCCTACAGAGTGGAAACAGGCCCTTCGGCCCAACACGCGCACACCGACCCTCAGAGAATCCCACCCAGACCCACCTCTCTACAGCGCACTTAATCTACACATCCCTGAACACTATGGGCAATTTAGCATAACCAAGCCACCTAGCCTATGCGTCTTTGGACAAGAGGAGGAAACCAGAGTAGCTGAAGGAAACCCACGCTGACACGAGGAGAACATGCCAACTCCACACAAACAGTCGCCTGAGGGTAGAATTGAACCCGTGTCCCCAGCACTGAGGCAGCAGTGCTAACCACTGAGCCACCGTGCCACCCATAATACCCAGGAAGAAATATGGGGAGCATTTATCTCAGAGAGATTCTTTTTATTCATATGTGGGATGTAGGGTCGCTGGCCGGGCAAGCATTTACTGCCTGTCCCTAGCTGTCCTTGAGAAGGTGGTGATGAGCTGCCTTATCGAACTGCTGTGGTCCACATGCTGTGGGATGACACACAATGCCATTAGGGAAGGAATTCCAAGGTGTGTCAAGGAGAGTGGGAGAGGAGAAGGGAAGAGGCACTGAGCAGACACCAGAAACAGGAACAGAGATAGTACGACAGACATCACAGAATCAGAGTTAGAGAGCTGTACGGCATGGAAACAGTCCAACTCATCCATACTGACCAGATACTCTGAATTAATCGAGTCCCATTTGTCAGCATTTGGCCATATCTCTCTAAACTCTTCCTATTCATGTACCTACCCAGATGCCTTTTAAATGTTGTAATTGTTCCAGCATCCACCACTTCCTCTGGCAACATATTCCATTCATGCACCACCCTCTGTGTGAAAAAGCTGCCCCTCACATCCTTTTTATATCTTTCCCCTCGAACCTTAAATGTATACCCTCCGGATTTGGACCCCCGACCCTGGGAAAAAGCATTGACTATTCCCCCCAACCACGCCCCTCATGATCTTATAAAATTCTGAAGATGACCCCTAAGTTTCCGAATCGCCAGCCTATTCAGCCTCTCCCTGTATCTCAAACCCTGCAAAATCCTTGTAAATCTTTTCTGCACCCTTGCAAATGTAACATCTTTTCCATAGCAGGGAGACCAGAACTGAACACAGTATTTCAAAAGTGGCCTAACTACTTGAGGCAAGTATATTACACAGGTGATGGGGGCTTGGTGTGGGGTGGGCAAGGAAAACAGGTGCAGGGACAGGTAGCAGGGACAAGTTAGAAGGGAGGATGGAGGAGATGGTGGGAGAGGTAAGGGGGTAAGGACAGGCCAAAGTGGGGGGGTAAGGACAGGCCAAAGTGGGGGGTAAGGGGGTAAGGACAGGCCAAAGTGGGGGGTAAGGACAGGCCAAAGTGAGGGGTAAGGGGGTAAGGACAGGCCAAAGTGGGGGGTAAGGGGGTAAGGACAGGCCAAAGTGAGGGGTAAGGGGGTAAGGACAGGCCAAAGTGGGGGGTAAGGTGGGCAGGGGTGCATGTCTACATGTGCGTGTTGGGGGAGGGAGGGGGAACAGAGGCATGTGTGTGTGTGTTGGGGGGAGGGAGGGGATCGTGTGTGTGTGTGTGTGTGTTGGGGGAGGGAGAGGATCGTGTGAGAGTGTGTGTGTGTGTGTGTGTGTGTGTGTGTGTGTTGGGGGAGGGAGGGGATCATGTGTGTGTGTGTGTTGGGGGAGGGAGAGGATCGTGTGAGTGTGTGTGTGTGTGTGTTGGGGGAGGGAGGGGATTTTGTGTGTGTGTGTGTGTGTGTGTGTGTGTGTGTGTTGACGGAGGGAGGGGATCGTGTGTGTGTGTGTCTGTGTGTGTGTGTGTGTGTGTCTGTCTGTGTGTGTTGGGGGAGGGAGGGCATCGTGTGTGTGCGTGTGTTGAGAGAGGGAGGGGATCTTGTCTGTGCGTGTGTTGAGGGAGGGAGGGGATCGTGTGTGTGTATGTTGGGGGAGGGAGGGGATCGTGTGTGTGCGTTGGGAGTGGGAGGGGATCGCTTGTGTGTGTGCGTGTTGGGGGAGGGAGGGGAGTGTGACGGGGAGCGGGATGGGGAGCAGAGCATGTGGGGGAGCGGGAGGGGGAGGAGAGTGTGTCGGGGAGCGGGGAGGGAGTGCGCGGGGGAGGGAGTGCGCGGGGGAGGGAGTGCGCGGGGGAGGGAGTGCGCGGGGGAGGGAGTGCGCGGGGGAGGGAGTGCGCGGGGGAGGGAGTGCGCGGGGGAGGGAGTGCGCGGGGGAGGGAGTGCGCGGGGGAGGGAGTGCGCGGGGGAGGGAGTGCGCGGGGGAGGGAGTGCGCGGGGGAGGGAGTGCGCGGGGGAGGGAGTGGGGAGTGCGTGGGGGAGGGGAGCGTGAGGAGGGAGGAGAGTGTGTGGGGGAGGGGGGGCGCGCGTGGGGGAGGGGGGGCGCGCGTGGGGGAGGGGGGGCGCGCGTGGGGGAGGGGGGGAGCGCGTGGCGGAGGGGGGGAGCGCGTGGCGGAGGGGGGGAGCGCGTGGCGGAGGGGGGGAGCGCGTGGCGGAGGGGGGGAGCGCGTGGCGGAGGGGGGGAGCGCGTGGCGGAGGGAAGAGTCGAATGCGTCGGGGAGTCGAGTGCGTGGGGGGGGTTGAGCGCGTGGGGGTGGGGTCGAGCGCTGGTGGGGGGGGGGGTCGAGTGGAGTGCGTCTGGGAGTCCAGTGCGTCGGGGGGTCGAGTGCGTCGGGGGGTCGGGCGCGTGGGGCGGTCGGGCGCGTGGGGGGGGGGGGGGGAGTGCGTTGGGGAGGGGGGGGGAGTCGACTGCGTGGCGGAGGGGAGTGCGTGGGGGAGGGGGAAGTGCGTGGGGGAGGGGGAAGTGCGTGGGGGAGGGGGAAGTGCGTGGGGGAGGGGGAGTGTGTCCGGGAGTCGAGTGCGTGGCGGAGTCGAGTGCGTGGCGGAGTCGAGTGCGTGGCGGAGTCGAGTGCGTGGCGGAGTCGAGTGCGTGGCGGAGTCGAGTGCGTGGCGGAGTCGAGTGCGTGGCGGAGTCGAGTGCGTGGCGGAGTCGAGTGCGTGGCGGAGTCGAGTGCGTGGCGGAGTCGAGTGCGTGGCGGAGTCGAGTGCGTGGCGGAGTCGAGTGCGTGGCGGAGTCTTGTGCGTGGCGGAGTCGAGTGCGTGGCGGAGTCGAGTGCGTGGCGGAGTCGAGTGCGTGGCGGAGTCGAGTGCGTGGCGGAGTCGAGTGCGTGGCGGAGTCGAGTGCCTGGGGGAGTCGAGTGCCTGGGGGAGTCGAGTGCCTGGGGAGGGGAGGGGAGGGGTGTGCGTGGGGGAGGGGTGTGCGTGGGGGAGGGGAGTGCGTGGGGGAGCGGAGTGCGTGGGGGAGCGGAGTGCGTGGGGGAGCGGAGTGCGTGGGGGAGCGGAGTGCGTGGGGGAGCGGAGTGCGTGGGGGAGCGGAGAGCGTGGGGGAGCGGAGAGCGTGGGGGAGCGGAGAGCGTGGGGGAGCGGAGAGCGTGGGGGAGCGGGAAGGGAGTGCGTGGGGGAGGGGGAAGGGAGTGCGTGGGGGAGGGGGAAGGGAGTGCGTGGGGGAGGGGGAAGGGAGTGCGTGGGGGAGGGGGAAGGGAGTGCGTGGGGGAGGGGGAAGGGAGTGCGTGGGGGAGGGGGAAGGGAGTGCGTGGGGGAGGGGGAAGGGAGTGCGTGGGGGAAGGGAGTGCGTGGGGGAGGGGTGGGGAGTGCGTGGGGGAGGGGGAGGGGAGTGCGTGGGGGAGGGGGAGGGGAGTGCGTGGGGGAGGGGGAGGGGAGTGCGTGGGGGAGGGGGTGTGCGTGGGGGAGGGGGAGTGCGTGGGGGAGGGGGAGTGCGTGGGGGAGGGGGAGTGCGTGGGGGAGGGGGAGTGCGTGGGGGAGGGGGGGGGAGTGCGTGGGGGAGGGAGAGGGAAGTGCGTGGGGGAGGGAGAGGGAAGTGCGTGGGGGAGGGAGAGGGAAGTGCGTGGGGGAGGGGTGGGGAGTGCGTGGGGGAGGGGGAGGGGAGTGCGTGGGGGAGGGGAGTGCGTGGGGGAGGGGGAGGGGAGTGCGTGGGGGAGGGGGAGGGGAGTGCGTGGGGGAGGGGGAGGGGAGTGCGTGGGGGAGGGGGAGTGCGTGGGGGAGGGGGTGTGCGTGGGGGACGGGGTGTGCGTGGGGGAGGGGGAGTGCGTGGGGGAGGGGGAGTGCGTGGGGGAGGGGGAGTGCGTGGGGGAGGGGGAGTGCGTGGGGGAGGGGGAGTGCGTGGGGGAGGGGGAGTGCGTGGGGGAGGGGGAGTGCGTGGGGGAGGAGGGGGAGTGCGTGGGGGAGGGGGGGGAAGTGCGTGGGGGAGGGAGAGGGAAGTGCGTGGGGGAGGGAGAGGGAAGTGCGTGGGGGAGGGAGAGGGAAGTGCGTGGGGGAGGGAGAGGGAAGTGCGTGGGGGAGGGAGAGGGAAGTGCGTGGGGGAGGGAGAGGGAAGTGCGTGGGGGAGGGGGAGGGAAGTGCGTGGGGGAGGGGGAGGGAAGTGCGTGGGGGAGGGGGAGGGAAGTGCGTGGGGGAGGGGGAGGGAAGTGCGTGGGGGAGGGGGAGGGAAGTGCGTGGTGGAGGGGGAGGGAAGTGCGTGGTGGAGGGGGAGGGAAGTGCGTGGTGGAGGGGGAGGGAAGTGCGTGGGGGAGGGGGAGGGAAGTGCGTGGGGGAGGGGGAGGGAAGTGCGTGGGGGAGGGGGAGGGAAGTGCGTGGGGGAGGGGGAGGGAAGTGCGTGGCGGAGTCGAGTGCGTGGCGGAGTCGAGTGCCTGGGGGAGTCGAGTGCCTGGGGGAGTCGAGTGCCTGGGGGAGGGAGTGCGTGGGGGAGGGAGTGCGTGGGGGAGGGAGTGCGTGGGGGAGGGAGTGGGGAGTGCGTGGGGGAGGGGAGCGTGAGGAGGGAGGGGAGTGCGAGGTGGGAGGGGAGTGCGAGGTGGGAGGGGAGTGTGTGGGAATGGGGGAGGGGCGCGCGTGGGGGAGGGGGGAGCGCGTGGGGGAGGGGGGAGCGCGTGGGGGAGGGGGGAGCGCGTGGGGGAGGGGGGAGCGCGTGGGGGAGGGGGGAGCGCGTGGGGGAGGGGGGGAGGGCGTGGGGGAGGGCGTGGGGGAGGGGGGGAGCGCGTGGGGGAGGGGGGAGCGCGTGGGGGAGGGAGGAGTCGAATGCGTCGGGGAGTCGAGTGCGTGGGGGGGGTTGAGCGCGTGGGGATGGGGGGGAGCGCGTGGGGGAGGGGGGAAGCGCGTGGCGGAGGGGGGAGCACGTGGCGGAGGGGGGGAGCGCGTGGCGGAGGGGGGGAGCGCGTGGCGGAGGGGGGGGAGCGCGTGGCGGAGGGAAGAGACGAATGCGTCGGGGAGTCGAGTGCGTGGGGGGGGTTGAGCGTGTGGGGGTGGGGTCGAGCGCTGGTCGGGGGGGGGGGGGTCGAGTGGAGTGCGTCCGGGAGTCGAGTGCATCCGGGAGTCCAGTGCGTCGGGGGGTCGGGCGCGTCGGGGGGTCGGGCGCGTCGGGGGGTCGGGCGCGTGGGGGGGGTCGGGCGCGTGGGGGGGGTCGGGCGCGTGGGGGGGGGTCGGGCGCGTGGGGGGGGTCGGGCGCGTGGGGGGGGGGGGGGAGTGCGTTGGGGAGGGGGAGGGGAGTGCGTGGGGGAGGGGGGAGTGCGTGGGGGAGGGGGAAGTGCGTGGGGGAGGGGGAAGTGCGTGGCGGAGGGGGAAGTGCGTGGCGGAGGGGGAAGTGCGTGGCGGAGGGGGAAGTGCGTGGCGGAGGGGGAAGTGCGTGGCGGAGTCGAGTGCCTGGGGGAGTCGAGTGCCTGGGGAGGGGAGGGGAGGGGTGTGCGTGGGGGAGGGGTGTGCGTGGGGGAGCGGTGTGCGTGGGGGAGCGGTGTGCGTGGGGGAGGGGGAAGGGAGTGCGTGGGGGAGGGGTGGGGAGTGCGTGGGGGAGGGGTGGGGAGTGCGTGGGGGAGGGGGAGGGGAGTGCGTGGGGGAGGGGGAGGGGAGTGCGTGGGGGAGGGGGAGGGGAGTGCGTGGGGGAGGGGGAGGGGTGTGCGTGGGGGAGGGGGAGTGCGTGGGGGAGGGGGAGTGCGTGGGGGAGGGGGAGTGCGTGGGGGAGGGGAGTGCGTGGGGGAGGGGGAGTGCGTGGGGGAGGGGGAGTGCGTGGGGGAGGGGGAGTGCGTGGGGGAGGGGGAGTGCGTGGGGGAGGGGGAGTGCGTGGGGGAGGGGGAGTGCGTGGGGGAGGGGGAGTGCGTGGGGGAGGGGGAGGGGGAGTGCGTGGGGAGTACGTAGGGGAGAGGAGTGCGTGGGGAGGGGAGGGGTGTGCGTGGCGGAGGGGGAGTGCGTGGGGGAGGGGGAGTGCGTGGGGGAGGGGGAGTGCGTGGGGGAGGGGGAGTGCGTGGGGGAGGGGGGGGAAGTGCGTGGGGGAGGGAGAGGGAAGTGCGTGGGGGAGGGAGAGGGAAGTGCGTGGGGGAGGGAGAGGGAAGTGCGTGGGGGAGGGAGAGGGAAGTGCGTGGGGGAGGGAGAGGGAAGTGCGTGGGGGAGGGGGAGTGCGTGGGGGAGGGGGAGCGCGTGGGGGAGGGGGGAGCGCGTGGGGGAGGGGGGAGCGCGTGGGGGAGGGGGGAGCGCGTGGGGGAGGGGGGAGCGCGTGGGGGAGGGGGGAGCGCGTGGGGGAGGGGGGGAGGGCGTGGGGGAGGGCGTGGGGGAGGGGGGGAGCGCGTGGGGGAGGGGGGAGCGCGTGGGGGAGGGAGGAGTCGAATGCGTCGGGGAGTCGAGTGCGTGGGGGGGGTTGAGCGCGTGGGGATGGGGGGGAGCGCGTGGGGGAGGGGGGAAGCGCGTGGCGGAGGGGGGAGCACGTGGCGGAGGGGGGGGAGCGCGTGGCGGAGGGGGGGAGCGCGTGGCGGAGGGGGGGAGCGCGTGGCGGAGGGGGGGGAGCGCGTGGCGGAGGGAAGAGTCGAATGCGTCGGGGAGTCGAGTGCGTGGGGGGGGTTGAGCGTGTGGGGGTGGGGTCGAGCGCTGGTCGGGGGGGGGGGGGTCGAGTGGAGTGCGTCCGGGAGTCGAGTGCATCCGGGAGTCCAGTGCGTCGGGGGGTCGGGCGCGTCGGGGGGTCGGGCGCGTCGGGGGGTCGGGCGCGTCGGGGGGTCGGGCGCGTCGGGGGGTCGGGCGCGTCGGGGGGTCGGGCGCGTGGGGGGGGTCGGGCGCGTGGGGGGGGGTCGGGCGCGTGGGGGGGGTCGGGCGCGTGGGGGGGGGAGTGCGTTGGGGAGGGGGAGGGGAGTGCGTGGGGGAGGGGGGAGTGCGTGGGGGAGGGGGAAGTGCGTGGGGGAGGGGGAAGTGCGTGGCGGAGGGGGAAGTGCGTGGCGGAGGGGGAAGTGCGTGGCGGAGGGGGAAGTGCGTGGCGGAGTCGAGTGCCTGGGGGAGTCGAGTGCCTGGGGAGGGGAGGGGAGGGGTGTGCGTGGGGGAGGGGTGTGCGTGGGGGAGCGGTGTGCGTGGGGGAGCGGTGTGCGTGGGGGAGGGGGAAGGGAGTGCGTGGGGGAGGGGTGGGGAGTGCGTGGGGGAGGGGTGGGGAGTGCGTGGGGGAGGGGTGGGGAGTGCGTGGGGGAGGGGTGGGGAGTGCGTGGGGGAGGGGGAGGGGAGTGCGTGGGGGAGGGGGAGGGGAGTGCGTGGGGGAGGGGGAGGGGAGTGCGTGGGGGAGGGGGAGGGGAGTGCGTGGGGGAGGGGGAGGGGTGTGCGTGGGGGAGGGGGAGTGCGTGGGGGAGGGGAGTGCGTGGGGGAGGGGGAGTGCGTGGGGGAGGGGGAGTGCGTGGGGGAGGGGGAGTGCGTGGGGGAGGGGGAGTGCGTGGGGGAGGGGGAGTGCGTGGGGGAGGGGAGTGCGTGGGGGAGGGGAGTGCGTGGGGGAGGGGAGTGCGTGGGGGAGGGGAGTGCGTGGGGGAGGGGGAGTGCGTGGGGGAGGGGGAGTGCGTGGGGGAGGGGGAGTGCGTGGGGGAGGGGGAGTGCGTGGGGGAGGGGGAGTGCGTGGGGGAGGGGGAGTGCGTGGGGGAGGGGAGTGCGTGGGGGAGGGGAGTGCGTGGGGGAGGGGAGTGCGTGGGGGAGGGGGAGTGCGTGGGGGAGGGGGAGTGCGTGGGGGAGGGGGAGTGCGTGGGGGAGGGGGAGTGCGTGGGGGAGGGGGAGTGCGTGGGGGAGGGGGAGTGCGTGGGGGAGGGGGAGTGCGTGGGGGAGGGGGAGTGCGTGGGGGAGGGGGAGGGGGAGTGCGTGGGGGAGGGGGAGGGGGAGTGCGTGGGGAGTACGTAGGGGAGAGGAGTGCGTGGGGAGGGGAGGGGTGTGCGTGGCGGAGGGGGAGTGCGTGGGGGAGGGGGAGTGCGTGGGGGAGGGGGAGTGCGTGGGGGAGGGGGAGTGCGTGGGGGAGGGGGGGGAAGTGCGTGGGGGAGGGAGAGGGAAGTGCGTGGGGGAGGGAGAGGGAAGTGCGTGGGGGAGGGAGAGGGAAGTGCGTGGGGGAGGGAGAGGGAAGTGCGTGGGGGAGGGAGAGGGAAGTGCGTGGGGAGTACGTAGGGGAGAGGAGTGCGTGGGGAGGGGAGGGGTGTGCGTGGCGGAGGGGGAGTGCGTGGGGGAGGGGGAGTGCGTGGGGGAGGGGGAGTGCGTGGGGGAGGGGGGGGAAGTGCGTGGGGGAGGGAGAGGGAAGTGCGTGGGGGAGGGAGAGGGAAGTGCGTGGGGGAGGGAGAGGGAAGTGCGTGGGGGAGGGAGAGGGAAGTGCGTGGGGGAGGGAGAGGGAAGTGCGTGGGGGAGGGAGAGGGAAGTGCGTGGGGGAGGGAGAGGGAAGTGCGTGGGGGAGGGGAGGGGTGTGCGTGGGGGAGGGGGAGTGCGTGGGGGAGGGGGAGTGCGTGGGGGAGGGGGAGTGCGTGGGGGAGGGGAAGTGCGTGGGGGAGGGAGAGGGAAGTGCGTGGGGGAGGGAGAGGGAAGTGCGTGGGGGAGGGAGAGGGAAGTGCGTGGGGGAGGGAGAGGGAAGTGCGTGGGGGAGGGAGAGGGAAGTGCGTGGGGGAGGGGGAGCGCGTGGGGGAGGGGGAGCGCGTGGGGGAGGGGGAGCGCGTGGGGGAGGGGGGAGCGCGTGGGGGAGGGGGGAGCGCGTGGGGGAGGGGGGAGCGCGTGGGGGAGGGGGGAGCGCGTGGGGGAGGGGGGAGCGCGTGGGGGAGGGGGGAGCGCGTGGGGGAGGGGGGAGCGCGTGGGGGAGGGGGGGAGGGCGTGGGGGAGGGCGTGGGGGAGGGGGGGAGCGCGTGGGGGAGGGGGGAGCGCGTGGGGGAGGGAGGAGTCGAATGCGTCGGGGAGTCGAGTGCGTGGGGGGGGTTGAGCGCGTGGGGATGGGGGGGAGCGCGTGGGGGAGGGGGGAAGCGCGTGGCGGAGGGGGGAGCACGTGGCGGAGGGGGGGGAGCGCGTGGCGGAGGGGGGGGAGCGCGTGGCGGAGGGGGGGAGCGCGTGGCGGAGGGGGGGGAGCGCGTGGCGGAGGGAAGAGTCGAATGCGTCGGGGAGTCGAGTGCGTGGGGGGGGTTGAGCGTGTGGGGGTGGGGTCGAGCGCTGGTCGGGGGGGGGGGGGGTCGAGTGGAGTGCGTCCGGGAGTCGAGTGCATCCGGGAGTCCAGTGCGTCGGGGGGTCGGGCGCGTCGGGGGGTCGGGCGCGTCGGGGGGGTCGGGCGCGTCGGGGGGTCGGGCGCGTCGGGGGGTCGGGCGCGTCGGGGGGTCGGGCGCGTGGGGGGGGGTCGGGCGCGTGGGGGGGGGTCGGGCGCGTGGGGGGGGTCGGGCGCGTGGGGGGGGTCGGGCGCGTGGGGGGGGGAGTGCGTTGGGGAGGGGGAGGGGAGTGCGTGGGGGAGGGGGGAGTGCGTGGGGGAGGGGGAAGTGCGTGGCGGAGGGGGAAGTGCGTGGCGGAGGGGGAAGTGCGTGGCGGAGGGGGAAGTGCGTGGCGGAGGGGGAAGTGCGTGGCGGAGTCGAGTGCCTGGGGGAGTCGAGTGCCTGGGGAGGGGAGGGGAGGGGTGTGCGTGGGGGAGGGGTGTGCGTGGGGGAGCGGTGTGCGTGGGGGAGCGGTGTGCGTGGGGGAGGGGGAAGGGAGTGCGTGGGGGAGGGGTGGGGAGTGCGTGGGGGAGGGGTGGGGAGTGCGTGGGGGAGGGGGAGGGGAGTGCGTGGGGGAGGGGGAGGGGAGTGCGTGGGGGAGGGGGAGGGGAGTGCGTGGGGGAGGGGGGAGGGGAGTGCGTGGGGGGAGGGGGGAGGGGAGTGCGTGGGGGAGGGGGAGGGGTGTGCGTGGGGGAGGGGGAGTGCGTGGGGGAGGGGGAGTGCGTGGGGGAGGGGGAGTGCGTGGGGGAGGGGGAGTGCGTGGGGGAGGGGAGTGCGTGGGGGAGGGGAGTGCGTGGGGGAGGGGAGTGCGTGGGGGAGGGGGAGTGCGTGGGGGAGGGGGAGTGCGTGGGGGAGGGGGAGTGCGTGGGGGAGGGGGAGTGCGTGGGGGAGGGGGAGGGGAGTGCGTGGGGAGTACGTAGGGGAGAGGAGTGCGTGGGGAGGGGAGGGGAGTGCGTGGGGAGGGGGAGTGCGTGGGGGAGGGGGAGTGCGTGGGGGAGGGGGAGTGCGTGGGGGAGGGGGGGAGTGCGTGGGGGAGGGAGAGGGAAGTGCGTGGGGGAGGGAGAGGGAAGTGCGTGGGGGAGGGAGAGGGAAGTGCGTGGGGGAGGGAGAGGGAAGTGCGTGGGGGAGGGAGGGAGAGGGAAGTGCGTGGGGGAGGGAGAGGGAAGTGCGTGGGGGAGGGAGAGGGAAGTGCGTGGGGGAGGGAGAGGGAAGTGCGTGGGGGAGGGAGAGGGAAGTGCGTGGGGGAGGGAGAGGGAAGTGCGTGGGGGAGGGAGAGGGAAGTGCGTGGGGGAGGGAGAGGGAAGTGCGTGGGGGAGGGAGAGGGAAGTGCGTGGGGGAGGGAGAGGGAAGTGCGTGGGGGAGGGAGAGGGAAGTGCGTGGGGGAGGGAGAGGGAAGTGCGTGGGGGAGGGAGAGGGAAGTGCGTGGGGGAGGGAGAGGGAAGTGCGTGGGGGAGGAGAGGGAAGTGCGTGGGGGAGGGAGAGGGAAGTGCGTGGGGGAGGGAGAGGGGAAGTGCGTGGGGGAGGGAGAGGGAAGTGCGTGGGGGAGGGAGAGGGAGGGCGTGGGGAGGGAGAGGAAGTGCGTGGGGGAGGGAGAGGGAAGTGCGTGGGGGAGGGAGAGGGAAGTGCGTGGGGGAGGGAGAGGGAAGTGCGTGGGGGAGGGAGAGGGAAGTGCGTGGGGGAGGGAGAGGGAAGTGCGTGGGGGAGGGAGAGGGAAGTGCGTGGGGGAGGGAGAGGGAAGTGCGTGGGGGAGGGAGAGGGAAGTGCGTGGGGGAGGGGGAGGGGAGTACGTGGGGGAGTCGAGTGCGTGGCGGAGTCGAGTGCGTGGCGGAGTCGAGTGCCTGGGGGAGTCGAGTGCCTGGGGGAG